>NW_009193082.1:0-32310 GCF_000690835.1 Fulmarus glacialis
ATATATTATATATTTAGATAAAATATATATCATATTGATATAGTTTCAGAATTAAAATGTGTCATCCATCTGAGGAAATTCACTCTAAAGGAATTTAGCAGTCAAAATGAGAAGCCCCATGAGAAGCCAGCTACAGAAAAACTGATACATTATTTAGGGCTATTATCTTTAGAGAACAGCAACTGACATGGATTAAGATTTAGAGTTTTATTTTTAACAAAAAGAATCTTGGATGCAACTGTTTGAACTATCAAGGAATAGTTCCATATCACAGAAATCAATAGGAAAAGCAGCACATAAATTTCATAAGATAGTTTACACTGTGTGTGTGTGGGGCTAAGAAGTTAAAGACAGAAGAATAAAGTACTGTGACTCATAGACCGCTTCCTCTGAAACCCATATGTTTGACTCATTCAGTTCCCTTTCTTCCACACAGATGATAATGGTTCCATACTATGCAAGCATATGAGACTAACAATAGCATCCATTGTCATAACCATGCTATTAAGGCAGATGATGACAGCAGGAGTAGGAAGCGAACACCATTGTACATAAATCACACAAGCCTAGCAGACAAAAAAAAAATTATAGAGGGATTCGTTGCAAATCCTATGCACTGACTTCTCCTAGAGTCTCAGTAAGGAAAGGACCAAAGCCAGGATGTTGGAACTGGTTCTGATATCAGCAGAAAGGGCAAAAGAGAAAGTTACAGGACGAGAAACAAGGTGCTGCAGAAGTTCCATCAATGGGGGAACAAGCTTCAAGGAGTAGCAAGAGATAAAAAAGCCACAGGAAGAAATTAAATTGTTCTATCTATAGCATGATAGCTAGAGAGTTTGACAAAGTGTTAGAAGAATAAATGTTTTCCCTAAAGCAGAAATGTCAGTGCATCCTCACAAGACCCAGCTGTGTGCCAAGAGCTTCAACAGTTCCAAGAAGGTGTACAACAGTATCCAGTCTATCATTTTAAATATAAGAAGTGATTTTTAATCACTGAGGCCCAATATTATAATACGAAGGTCAAAAGATTCAAAAGAGAACAACAACATACAGTGCTGCATGTAAGAGAGGTCTGAAAAGAAAACAATAGGAGTGAAAAGAGAAAGAAATAGCACTATATTGACTGTTATTTATTTTAAGTATGAATATGAATCAGTAAATTAAGAGCAAGTTAAAATTAACAAATTCTCAATGGCAAAAGTACTCTTTAAGGCAGCAAATAAAAGGAAGGTTTGTTGTGAAAGAAGTTCATAGCCTACATGTTAACACTGTATTGTGTCAAAAGTCAAACATCTACTTCTCAGCATGCCTTCCCTAGAAGTTGAAAGGGGGAAAAGGGGAGTGCCTCAGAAAACCGGACAGCTAGGGTTGAGCCGTGGGTAGCCAACCCAAACACAAGCTGTTAAGCAGCATAGGGAAGAAAAAAAGAAAAAAAGAAAAAAAGAAAAAAAGAAAAAAAGAAAAAAGAAAAAAGAAAAAAGAAAAAAGAAAAAAGAAAAAAGAAAAAAGAAAAAAGAAAAAAGAAAAAAAATAAAGGAAAGCAGTTTCACTTCAAAAGCATCAATGCTGCAGCTCAAAAAGAAATTGACACAGAATTAATTAAAGAGATACAGGTAAATGATTTCAAATTATGAATATGTTTTAAAGAAAAGCAGTGTACAAGTTATATGAGTTAACAGTAAAGACCACAGATAATTAATCTACTCGATATTAATAAAAGATTAAGTACTCATGTATGCAAATGATTAATATTTAAAGGCATGTTATGACAAGTGATTAATCAATGGTTCGCTATAGAATTGAAAGAAAACAAGTTCCTACCTGAAAATAAGAAGGTTCATAAGCAATCTTTCCAGAAACAACCGAATACGGGAAGACACTATTTGGCAGGAAATATAATTCAGTCCCAATACACAGACAACTATGAAGACTGACATCATTCTGGAGACCTGTAGAGTCAAGAGGACATGGCAGAGGCACTGCCAGAAAGCCAGGCAGGGCTGAGATTGCACAGAATTATACCAACGGGCGGGTAAGAGCAGGAGAGGGGTGACACTTACATCAACCAAAGCTTAGTGCAGGTAAAATCTGAAACTCAAACTACATCAGCCAAATAGCTGTCAAGAATATACTCGATGAAACAGTACAGTAGTGTGAGTATGACTCATTTCTTGAAAAAGGCACAAAGTGATCAATTTCCAGAATTATTTCTATTAAAAAAAAAACAGGGAAGAAAAAAAAAAAAAAGGATTCAGTTTATGCCGTAATATTCACCGGAACAGCAAAACGGTTTCAGATATTCAAAATAGGTGTAGGTGCACAATTCAACAGCTTTCCTTCGAGGCAATACAGATGGAGCTTGGCAAGAACTCTGACACGGTAGGCGGAGGGGTAAGGTGAGGCCGGCTGTGCATGCACAGCAGCCACAGGATGCGAGGGAGAAATGCATAATGCAAACACCATCACTGCAGGGAAAACACTGAGTATCAAAAAGGTACGGAAGTTGACCGAAATTGTATTTACTCTGGGGAAAGCACGCAATCATTCGGGTGCTATACCAAATAAATTTGCAGATGTGATGAAGGCATGGAGCACCGTAGGGATCACTGTGGAACAAAGAGCAGCCAGCTTACATTGCACCACCTCTTTCTGACCAAAAAGACCAAAGAAGAAATGTTTCCTATGCAAAGTACAAATCAGGAGAAGAGCAGAAAGTTGAATGGGTCCAAACCGATCATCTCAGTGATAGCTATAGCAAAGAAAAATACAGGAAAGAAACCGGATTTTTTGTATGTCCAAAGGTCTTAATAGTGCACTATTGTAGGAATACTACAGCCACCACTAAAGGCTGGGTGGTATGACATTCAGGTTACTATATTCACTGTGTAAGGTGATCAAGTGATGCACTGGCAAAGGAAGCTGGATTAGCGAAGCAGCCTGCCAACCTGCAGCATGTCATTTGGCAGTGGCTGATTCTTGTAAATGCTCTTTGCATCTCACCTGCAGAAGAAGAGGATTTTTTTTTTTTAATTATTTTTCCAGAAGAAAGCACATGAGACGCTGGAAGGTCTGGAAGAGTGGGTGTCATAACTGATAAAATTCCAAAGTATAAATTCACAAGTCAGCAAAAAATTCATAGTACCACCTAAAAAATGTTGTATTTGCAATATACAACTGAATCTGCACTCATAAAACACTAAGTGGAAATCACACACTTCAAAAACATTTTAGGAAACGGGTAGCAGACATGAAGCAAGATCAAAGAAAAATAATCAATAGATTTTACAGTGTGTCCACAATTTGACAAATATTTTGGGAGAGAGTAAAGATGCCTAGTGACACGAATTTGTACTGTAAGGCCTGTCATTTGCCACAGCATCAATATTCAATTAATGAAAATGCCTAGAACTTAAGCAGTTTGTGTATACTGTGGTTTGGTAAACCTCATTCTCTCTCCATGCATGTCCTCCTTACTTTTTGTTACTATTACCCTGCATGTTGTATAAAAAGTAAACACTGAATGCGGAATTAATACTTTCATCTATGCACTGCCATATCATTAACTTCAAAATACCTAGTATACTTTGGGGTAAATAAAGGAAATCCCAGAATGAGTTAGTTTTGTTAGGATCCTCCTGCATAAAAGACCATTACAATCCTGTTTTCCAAATTTCTAGAAGTGTAAAATATTGTAAAAGTCAGGAAATTTGCAGAATTGGAATTTAGATGTTATATAATTACTTTTCAGAGTTTTCATCGCTACTGTATTTTAAATTTAACCCCTATTCTTCCTAGATTTAAGAAAACAGATGAATACATCAGCCCTAAAGGTTTTCTAGCTTGTAAAATGCCATTAAATTAAACAATCATTTCCAATGTATATCACAGTATTAGTAGCTACAAAAGGAAATACCAGTTGTTACACAATAGATTTAAAATCATTTCAGAGGCTATAGAGATTAGCATATGCTTTCACTACTGAGCAAATCTGTCATTGAGGGTAGGCTTAAAAATACATGGTTGTGAATAAACATTGAAAAAACAGTGGTTGTTCAGTCCAGAAAAGAGAAGATTTCAAGGAGGACTTGCTTTCAAATAAAGGAATGGCACTATACCCGGGTTCATAATCAATCATTTTCCAGGAAACTGGGGAAGATCAACAAGAAATAATTTTCATTTACAGCAAAGACATATGTTGGACATTGGGAGGAATATTTTCTAACAACAAATGTTGACCTACCAGAACAAGTTCATAACTTGGAAAAAAAATCCACAGGGAAAGGTTAGATACACTTAATTTTTTGTCACTGAATAGATTAACATAATCTCTTGAAGTAATTTTGAGTCCTATATTACTATGATAACTCCCAGAAGCAATTCAGGGGTTGTTATATTTTCTTTTCATTTAATAATATTTTCAAAAGGCATTTCTTTTAATATATTTAGGCATTTGTCTCTGCTACTGGTAAATTTCTCACTTTTTTAGCTATGTATTAAAATGGAGATTATAGTTGAGTTAGAAATACGTATTTTGGATCTTTTCAGGTTTTTTTATGATCAAACCACTAATGAGTGAGTAAAGCTCCTTTTAGGTTCATGATACTTTTTCTGAATAGCCCTTGTATTTCTGAACAAAGTTTGTAAATTTATCCATTTCTTATGACATTTTGCCTCCTAACACAGTATTTGTGACTTCTTAAATATATTTTGCATAAATCAGTAACTCACACCTCCAGTTTTTTCATTTCAGTTTTTGACAGTCTAAGTTATCACTTGTCTGCTGGAACAGAGAGTAAAGCTGATTTCATTGTCAGTCAAATCTTAATCTACTACTGCACTTTTGTTAAACTGTGTAATAGTTTGTGTACAGAATATATCTACTCATCTTTCAGTGCTTCTCAATTTCAGCATTCCAGTCATTCGCTCAAAGTTTGAATTTATATTAGTGATACAAATCTATACCTAGTCATAAAGTCTTGATATTGCTGATCTTTGTTGTTGGCATGCCATAGTACTTTGCAGTGAATTGCAATGGAAGAGAAACTTTCCAAGGCAATTTTGCCTTCCCCTTTATTTTCTTTTCATATGTAAAACTAGTAGAGACAAAGCAATCTCACTCGTAGGAAAATTCTAGACAGGAGGATGTATCCACAAAACAAAAACTTCTCGGAGTATCATGAGTAAGACCCTGCCTCCAGAGGAAAACAGAGAGCAAACAAATCCTTGTACAGAGAAGGATGACACCAAAACAACCAATTCAGCAAGAACAGCTGTTATCCAGAGTGAACAGCAGAGCCAACACATAGACTAAATCCAAAAGAAACAAAACGTTAAAAGAAACAAAAGTCTTTGCAGAGGTATGGCTATTTTTCAAGACTGTGAAAGCAAAGAAATGGATTAATAGTAGGTTTACTACAAATCATACTTAATGTTTTATTCTTGCCTATATAGCAGGTTCTCTGGAATATGATGATCATGCAGCTGAGTGAAGGATTATCTTACCTGTATATTATGTTAAAAGTCAAAGTTAATGTTCTATGAATGCATACGATTCTTACCAATAGACTGTATAGCGTGCCTAGAACAAGTACAACTGGTACACATGCAACGTAAAACGAAACATTTCATGTAATACCTAAAATTACGATAACATCAACAATATGTTACAGATTTAAGCCTAATGAAATCAAGGATACATAGGCTTAAAACTACTATTCAAGTTCTGTCAGCCATACTATTAACTTAGCTGGGTATTTTTCATGTTGAATAAATTCTACTCATAAATGTCACCACAGGTATATTTGTTCACCAGAATGTGTTAGTAATTTCAAACCTTTGAACAAAGGTCCCCCATTGTGACACTTCTGCTGTGATCAGGATGTCAGTGTGTTTTGGGGTTTCAGCTACTATGGCAGCTAAAATCCCAGGTGGAAGTTAAGATTCATTTACTAGTTTTTAATAACTCTAAATGAAAGGAAAAAACGAGAAAGACAGAAAGAAAGAGCCAGCAACTAGCTTTCTGAGTCCAGCAGTAAATTATTCCTCAAATCAGTAGCCACTTCTCAGCAGTATATCCTTAACAACTTTACTGCAAGCATCTTTCATTTTGAATCCAAATTACCTGGGTATCCCACTGTAAATAGGAATTGTCATTCAATTAATAATAGGTGTAAAGAAGCATAACACTGTAAAACAGTTACCACAATGCTTGATTTGTCTGATTTATTCTTGCTGTTTTCTAGTCTGTTTGGAATGAATGCTTTCTTTTCATTATTCTCTATTTAGAGCTATGCTTCTCATTTTCTCTCTCATACTGAGTTGACACAAGGTGAGAATTCACATTTGGGACAACTGAATTATCAAAAAAAATCAAACATGATTTTCCACTATAGATGAATATATTATTCCTCTTTATTCCTACCTTCTTTCTTTCTATGAATCCTTGCCAGCCCTTCTCACACAGTGACAGAACCTTCTTTGCATGATCAAAATACAATACAATGTCTTACAGACTTTTTTATTTAGCAGCATTTCTAGTTACAGAAATATTTAAAATTAATAAAAATAGGAATTCCTAAGTATTTTAGATTTAGGTTTTTCACCTATTGCGAGTTTTACATTTTAAGAATTTTAACATGTAAAAAAAAATGTGATGTTGGATCTTCTGGTCTTTCTTTATTGGTGATTTCACTGAAATTCTCTCACAAAGATGACATTTTTGATGCAAGTGGCCCAGTACTCTGAAAATTGTCTGGTCTTACAAATAACTTTACTCCCTGCCTATGCGTAATTTCACAGGGCAGGCTTCATGCAAATTGGGTCACTGCAGAATCAGTTTCCAAATTCTTCAAGTCAGCCTAACTAATGATTTTAGTCTTGAACCTTTGCTGAGCTTCATGCAATGAATTCTTTGCATATACCAAGCCCCAGTGGTATTAGCACTGGGTTTAGGGCTGTACTTGTTTTTCAACTCATTGGGTGCTACTTCCAATTAAATTCACTGGATTGAAATTAAGATGGGATTTAGGGATGTGGTCATGGTTTTCTGTGCTTCAGAAACTAAGCGGGAAATTCTGAAAAGAAAGTATGAAAGGAAAACAGATGAATGGAAGGCAATGTGAACAGCAACAGTACTCATGATCTCCTCCTTCCTTTTTTCTCTTGGTGCTTCTACAGTGTGTTTGAACTCCCACATAATCCCTCTTTGATTTTATTTTTTCTGCCAACTTTCCCTGACCATGACATTTTTTTATCTCTTCAGTTCAGTCTCCAATTTTTGAAACAGAATATAATACTGGAAAGCTAGTTTCAGTTTTAAAGGAAACAGTGGAAAAGGATTACTGACTTCCCAAGACAACCTCAGTTACACCTTTAAAAGAAAGCAGAGTTTCAATCTCTCTGCATAATGTCAGGGTGGCTTTGGTTCCACTGAAAACTGTTTACAGAAGAGGTAATGTTCTGTGACAGTGCCTCTCAACATGGCTGCCAGCTTTATAGGAAGGGTTGCCAGGACTGGCTTGCTGTAAAGCTGGAGGAAAGAAGCACCTAGACATCAAAAGTCTAGGGGATATTTCCACTACAATTTCTTGAAAAGGAATTCTTCAAGCTCATCCTTGATTCTTCTGCTATAGTTTTAGAAGTTTGAACCCCACTCTTAAATCCACCAGAGAGGGGCTGGAAGTCCTCTAAGCATTTCCTAAGCTTCGCCATACACAAATACACTGGTAATTCCATGTAGCTAATTATGTTGTCAGAGTCAAACACATATACATATAACTAAAAAGTAGAAAAATGCATATTTATTACTAACTAAAAAAAAAATATGTAGCAAGAATGCAGTGTGTCTTGCTAAACTCCATATCCATCACATTTGTTTTTCTATTGACTACGTCCCCCACAATGTTTCTTAGTCTCATTTGCTGAGTCCTAGATACAGTATGACAGCATGAGAACTCTTCCTTTCTGCTTATAGGACAGGTAGATAGCTATTGCCTTTTGGTCTACTTTTACCTGCTGCCTCTAGTTCCCTTTTTTGAAACCATTAACAGAAGTTAAAGTTTCCACCTATGGGAAGCTTTAAACATCTGTAACTGGTGTGATTGCACTAAGAGGTGCATAACTGCACCTGCTATTCCCTAACAGTTGTACAGGACTATCACCTCTCCTCCACCGAGTGACCACAAAACACATGCTGCTGACAATAGGCCCGTATTTAACCATTTATGTATTAAACTACAGATCTTACAGGAGGCACAAATACAAACAGCATTAAGGCTAGTAGAAAGATGGGTCTCTTCAAGAATTTTTTTCCTATTCTTTTTCTGAAACAAGTCTGTCTTGGGATATAATGGCCAGGGGCATGAAGGCTGGTGCACGGTTAAGAAACCAAAAGCAGTTGTATGAATGGATGGCAAGAATCGTGCTAGCACCTTAAAAAGATACACTAGTATTTAATACCAAAAGAGTTATGATGTTATCACAAGAATTGTCAATGCTGACTTTTCATATGATGTATCTTCCAGGCAGGTAATATGTATATGTACACACTCCCACATAGTGAATATACCATGTATTTAATGCAATACTGGAATTTAACTGCGCTGAGGTTATATGCCAGCTTTTTAGCGATGCACAGTAACACTATGAAAGCCATCTGTTAAAACTGCAGCAAGATTATAGGCAGTTAAACTGCTAAATGTTATTTGCCTGTCTTTTTTAGTTCTCCCTTCTGTTCACTGAGACTCACTGGAGCATGTGTAGTATTCTGTAACTCACTGAAATAGGAGGTACAGTATTCAAACTAGCCTGATATCAGTGAAACAGTATTATTTTGTCATTTTTCCTAAATAAGTCTCAGAGCAATTGAGAATGATGCTACCTGGAGGTCGCTGTTATTGCTTCACTCTCCAGTGACAGCCAGCTCAGAATTTAGGAACTTACATGGCATTACTCATTCCAAATGTATGCTTGCTCTTGTGGTATGAAGAAAGTGGTTAGCCAGAAAAGAAGTACTGGTTAAGGTCAAGTTTGAATTGTTTGATATCAATTCCACTCATGTCATCAAGATTTTTTTTCCTAAGGGAGTTCTTCTCCAGAAAGACTGATGTCGTCTTCTTCAAGTAACCGCATGTCCCTGTGCTAACTCATTCAAGATAGCTTAACAAAACAAACCCAAGTTGGAGGGAAAGCAACAACACTGTAAGAGGAAGGGGGTGCCCTCAAAACGAGCATATTGTTTATAACTTTTTCTTCTTTCTATTCTGAAGTAAAAGTCTAAAAGCTAGAGAACAGAAGTGCAGAAAAGTGGTAGCTTTAAGACTTAAACTGAGTGATATCCCTAAAAAAACCAAGGACGCTTAGGGAGATTGTTGCACCCTTCTCACCTAAGAAAGTTTAAAGGGTTTTTTTTCACCAAATAAATTACAGTTGCAAAAAACCATCCACTCAATTCTTCTACCAGTTGTGTGAAACATTCCAAAAAATCTGAAATCTCGTTCTTTTTCAAGATATCAACCAATCAAACTGAGGTCTAATACAGAATCCATAGTTTGTAAGTAAGATAGCAAATGTTATGTCACCAGGACAGATTGTAAGATATAAAACCCCACCCTTTGTATGTTACAATTAAAGTAAGCTATATTAACACTAATGGTAAGCTTTTTCAAAAGTCCCAGTCTTCATGACTGCCAGAACTGAAGTTTATTGCAGGTCCACACAAAATGCAATGAAAGTCCACTTTTTAATACAGGTTCAAAGAAAAGGTTATTTATATTCACCTTCCTTTTAACTGTGGAAAGAGGAAAAGACTAATATGGAATAATAACATGGCTTCATAAACTTATTTCAGATTGCTCTAGCTACCTCTTCAAACATTGCAGATACTAGCTTTGCTTCAAACATAGTCTGCAGACATTTTGAAAAATAATTATGTACTACTTCTTGGAATTAGGTCTTCAAATTGTTTTGAGACACTTTCACTTAAAAAAAGCTGCTTATATTTTCTTTCTGTTTGAGCCCAGTAAAGGGACACCTACAAATGTGAGCCACCAAAAGAAAACAGCATTTTCCAGCAAGGTCACAGTATTTTCTCACAGACCTTGCCAGTCTACTAAAAACCAGAGGCCCTAATCCTTCAAATTTTAGCATGTCGTCTCAACTTTATTGCTGGGCATCCTATTGAAGTTAGTAACACTTCTTACAGTGGAAAGTATATACATGAATATTTACAGGGTTGTTGCCTAACTATGCAGAGGGATAGCTTATTAGATAAGGAGAGAAGGAAACAAGCACCCTTGTATTCATACCTAGGTATAGAAAGTGGTGACATATTCTAGCAAATTCCTGAGAGAAGTAGTTTATATACGAAGTGACAAATCCAAGTTTTATAGGCTCCCTGATAAATCACCAGACCTGTATTCTGACAAAAAAAATAATAGGCTTAATACTTGCTTGAAAAGCACATGTATGAAATCTTAAACTAAACACTAGTATTGAACAAATTGTATATGTAAGGGGAGTGGTAGGGTCTGTCTGTCCACTAAACTCCATGGCAGATACGGCAGAGGAGATAGCCTTCCTGACTTTGTACAATAACCTTTCTTCATGTAAGTTGAATAAGATGAATTCCAACCAATCCAATGTGAAATTAAATTCTTATATGTCTTATAATTTTTGGATAAGAAAGTAGTTCAGGAATGCTGGACAACTTTAATGATTAATGTTTGTGATGCCTATACATGTACCTCTCAAGGGTAAATTTTCTGCATGGTTCATTATTAATGGAAATTGCATGCCTAACTCCCTATACACCATGCAGAAAATGTGCTCCTTTACATCTATCATGATAGAAAAAGCAGGAAAATATTTATTTTCCTAATTTAAAATTATATTCAAAGTATCTCTGATAAGAAGCTAATAAATATGCAAAACAGCTGCAGAGAAAAATAAGTAAAAGTTGAAAGAGGTTCTAGCAACAATTTATTCTTGACACAATAAGTTGATTTGCAATATCTTAATGTAAATAAAAGCATTCTTTATGGTTATATCTTCTTATACTCTCAAAACAGAGTATATTTTCTCTGTTTCTCCAGTAGTAATTATATAAGGTTATATAATGCATATTATGTGCTTAAAACTACTATTAGAGAAGCAAAGAGGGAAAAAAAAAATCACAGATAGTCTTTTTCCTACATTACTGAAACTCATTGAGAAAGCATTTCTAGAGAAAGTAAGGTATAGAAACACAGTAGTTTATTAAACCTTGATATGAAGGAATTCCCCATTTTAAAAATGTTGACTCTTGATCAGACAGGTCCCCCTTCAAAATATTGATCAAGTAATTTAAATGTTTAGTTTCTGAATAGCGTTGCTGAAGTCCAAACTAAACCTTCTCGCTGCCTTACATATGAAACCTCAGGCAAATGAAACATAGAGTCATAAAATATCTCAAGTTGGAAGGGACCCATAAGGATTATCGAGTCCAACTCCCTGCTCCTTGCAGGACTACCTAAAACTAAATCATATAACTAAGAGCATTGTCCAGATGCTCCTTGAACTCTGACAGGCTTGGTGCCATGACCACTTCCCTGGGGAGCCTGTAGTAAAATTGTGAGTTAAGTGTCATGAGATAAAAAAATATGTCATTTAACTGATATAAAGTGCAATATCTAAGATGACCTATCACAATATTAAGCATAGCATCAAAGATATGGCCTTAGAAAAACAATATTTTATTTATTTAAAAAAATAAATTACAATACAAAATACACACAAGTATACCATGAAAAATCAGATAAACAGTGGAGGACAGAAAAAATTCCCAGGAAAAATAGTACTGTAGTGGAAACAAAGCAGCCTTTAAAGTGGGACACTCCAGGACTAACTGGAAACCAAAATATGATTATGATTTGCTTACAGAGGACTGGATGGGTGAATAATGATGTGACAAAGCCCTTGGTGATGCAAAATTAATCAGAAGAGTCAAAGCTAGAACAGATTCCTAACAGTTACAGAAGAATCTCATATAAAACAACGTAGTAAAATGGGAAATGGAATTCAGTATCAGTAAACGCAGAAGTACATATGTGTGGCAGAAACAAAACCACCCCCTACATATTATATACGCACACAGCCCCTTCCTCCCTCTCCCCCAACATATGTACACAAATACACAGAGATAAGCAATTGCTATTCAGGCATCGCCTAGTCACTGCCTGGTTTTCTGTTGAAACACTGATAGTCAGTGTTAAGTAGCAACAAAGCAATGTTAGAAAATACCAAGGAAATGAGGACAAAACAAAACCACAACATGCCACTGTATGAATCTATGTTTGCCCACATTTTGAATACTATCTGTCTGGCCACTGCTTCTCAAAAAGCATACAGAAGAGCTGGAAGAGATACAGAGCAAGTCATAGGAAGATTGTAGGCACAGTACGCTCTCTTACCAAAGAGAGATTGAACAGAATGGGACCTTTTAGCGTGGAGGAAAAGAAGGAAGGAATGTTTGTCCAAGGTGTAAGGAAATCATGAAGGGGTGATGAACTGAGTAAAGTGTTACTCACACAATGAAATTATCAGGCAGTAGACTTAAAACAAGAAATAGAAAGAGTATGACTTACACCACACATTTAAAACTGTGGATGATTTTGCTACAGAATAGAGACAGTTGCAGAAAAACTCCATTGAGAGGATGTTAACAAGATGGCTTTGATATAACTTCTACCTCAGGAAATTCCTAAAGTGCTAATTCCTAGGAAATGGAGGAACGTATCATGAGAAAGATCACCGTATTGTCAGCCTTGCCCTCTTTCACTGGACATTCGCCACTGGTGAATTGTTGAGACCAGGAGACTGAGATGGATGGAACTCTGGAATGAATAACTGGGTAATTCCCATATTTCTAGATTTCTACATGAAAAGTCAGACTTAGTGTTCTTCCATTGGCTGCTTTTATTCAAGCCTGGACTTTGAAATTCTTTATGTTGTATTTATTAACAACTTATGTCTTTCATCACTGTATAGTTAAGCAGTTGCTGAAACCAAGAGAAGTTGTCTACATTTACAGTCATAAATTAAGTGGATGCACAATATTCAACAATTAAATAAAAATTCTAATAAATCCCATTGACAGTTCCTATCTGTAAATACTTGAGACATTTCTGAATAGATTTCACCATTATTTGCTAAATATGAATAGCACATTATGCTGTAACTAATACTGTATCTCCATACTAGAGAACATCTAAATCTACTACCTATTGCAAACCTATTGCCTACCTGATTCCCAGGCTATCTCAGGACTTTTTTAGTATCACTGCCCAGAGGGCGATTCTTAAAGCTACTGAGGGCGATTCTGTTAGATGCTACTAAGAAATCTCAGTGCCATCTTAGAACCCTCCTATGCAGTTTTCATATGAACAGGCTAAAACTGGATGTGTTAGCAAAAACAGGGAGGAAAAGCAAAAAAGGAAAATAACTTATACCTTCCATTAGGGCTTTGAATAACAAAATCAAGTAGAAGGCAGTACAGGGTATAGAATGCATTGTTCTATTCTAAAATGTAACAAGTCAGTAACCATCTTCTGTAATAAACCAAGTTGCCGGATGGTCTTCAGATATAATCTTGTACAGACTATGCAGTCTTGAAAAACCCAAACAAATCCTAAACTGGCTTTGTTTTGTTGCTCTCTGGACATCTGGACACTGGAATTATTTGCTTTCTCACTTTAAGTGGTCTCCTGGCATGTAATGAAAATGAGAAAGATTGGTCATAAATTGCTCTAATTTGGAACTCAGCACTACAAATCATCTTTACTTCCGTGGAAAACAAAATAAACTCAAATTGCTTATATTGGGTAAACCTATATACCCACTTTTCATCAGCTTTTTCTGCCTTTTTTTTTTTCCTACAGAATGAGAAATACTGTTTGAGACAAGCCATATGAAAGTACTAAGTAGTATGAAATTAAATAGCAGCTGTAACACTTGCGCAAAATTTAATCTGCAAAAAGTTGAAGCATCTAATCTTCCCATTTCAATTTATATCCCCAAATCTAAGTAAGGTGATTGAATGATGAGGTAATCTTATTTTTGTGATTTGATATGGTTTTAAATGTAAACTTTTTTTTTTTACCATTTCTCTTGGCTATTCCATATTACTAGTTGGGGAAGTAGGAAAAGAATTAATTAAATCAGAATTTATTATTTCATCTAATTTTTCTATCTACTACCACTTGACAGAACTTCGTTTGAAGGAGTTAAGAGTATGGTCTTAATGTTACAGTAATTTATTTTTCTAAATGAGAAATGTTGGTTGACTGAGAGGCACTGTAAATATTTATGTCAGATTCTCTGCACAAGCAGTCCAAACACTGATGGCATACAGCAGCTAGCTAGAGCCTCCATCCAAACTAAAGACTGTCTACATACTGGGTTGCTGGCTGTAAAGAGCTTAACACGTCAATATTTAAAACAGTCCACAGCCAGAACACACCTGTAGCATTTTCCTTTTCTGTGAATAGATAGCAAGATTCAATACAAATAGAAAAAAAAAAAAATACAAACCTATTGTTTCTGTACACCGAACAGCAAATATTATTCTCTCCTATTTTTTTTCTGTTATTCAGGGGCTGAATAATAAAGCAGATATTTCAGCAAGTTCCAGCTAAAGAATAAATGTGCATAGCTCCTAATCCATCATATTATCCCACATGGACCAGAACATCCACTCACATGAAACAGCGAAGGGGCGTAACTCCACCTCAGTGGAACAATTCATGTAAAGGCCACAGGAGTTAATGGGACCATTAAAACATTTACATTTGATCATATGCTATATCTTTTACTCATTTAATACCTTTGAAAGCTGTACTAGCCAGGAATTCTTGCATCATGCTGAGGAGATATGAAAAGGACACCAGGACAATAGACTTTCACAAAGACATCAGTAAACCATGCTCAGCATTTCTCCAAGGCTTTGAATCGTTAGGAAGAGAACTATTATGATGCTAGTTTTACTGTTATCGTATTAAGTTTAATTGTAATGTTAATAAGCACAAAATACAAAAAAGCAGCTATATTGAAAAAGAAGCTTATCTGTGGATGAGAGGTACTGGCTGTAGTACATATGGATATGCAAAGAAAAAGTAAAAGATTTCAAAGTTTCCGTTTAAGTACATTTTTCCCCCAATGTAAAACACGCTTTTTGATTTTGTTAGTTTCAAGAGATCATATAGTTCATGATATAGAGCAGCTAAATTAATATATATTGGGAAAACAGTTGGAGTTGGAAAGAGATTAGTAAAGGACTGCCATTACAACCTATTTTGTTCAATTGATACAAGAACGAGATGCAAGTTGCTAAAACATGTTGATAACAAAACACAGAATGAAGAAGGGTCAATCAACATGGAAAAAAGACAACATAATTCAGGAAGTGCTAGAAAAACTAGCAGTAATGACTTATGCAATTCAGTGTAGAGAAATGTAAGAGAACAAGCCCAGGGCCAAAAAAAAGAAAGGAAAAAAAGGACAAGCTATTATACACTCTCTACAATAATATGTTCCACAACACTGAACAAGCAGAAGTTCTCAGGAAGCAGCGTATGAAGTTTTAAACCTGTCACAGTACTACTCAATGAGTGAAAAAACATACTGAATTATGGACTGCATACATGGATGCATCACATATAAGACAGAAGAAATTCCTCTGCAGTATTATTATAGCAAAACTGTATTTGGATATTTTGTATAGCCCTTGTCCCATTCACTAGAACTAAGAACTTATGAAGGAAACCACTGGGATGCAGAGAATCAAAGTATTTTCTATTCAAATAGGTAAGAGAATTTAGGTCTTGCTTAGGAAACAAACCTAAAAAGCAAGAGAAACACTGAAATTCTTTGAGCTAGTTATCTTGAGGGACCTAAATGGCATGGGAATATTGGATTTCCATGAATTTTCTGATCTTCCATAAGATTTCCCTAAAGCCATTCACACTGCCACACAACAATATTCTTGACTACATAACCTTCATGCAGAAGTCTGGTACGTTAATTTAAATTTTTAAGTACCATTCCACCGTCTCTCTTTTTTTTCTTCATATGGATATATCTAAGCAATTATAACTTGAAGTTCTATGAGTCATTCCTAATAGTGATTAGTTCTGTGACTGCTAATGACTGTTCTTCCTGCTGTGTCCATCATTACTGCCAGACTAGAACTATTGCCACTAATTTCAGATCAGCAAAAATATTTTTCTCCCCAAAGCATGAAACACGCACAGCTCTAGGTTGTCATTTCACATGCTTTTTTGGTCAGTCTAAATCATCATGAAATAGAAACTGTTCCTTTTCTGCTTGATTACATTTCTGGTTGCTAAGGTGCATTCCTGAAAACCTTCTTGAATTTCAAGTATCAGCTAGTGTAGTAGCAAAGCAGATGTTTTTTCTTTTAATATTCCTTTTCTGACATGTGCCACAGTATGACACTGGCTCTGATTTTTAGGCGTATTTGTAAGACTCCTGAAGTTGGAAACACAGCATACCTGTTTTAGAAATGCGTAATTTGCCACAGTTTATTATTCTAGTTTTTGGAAAATAGTATCTATACTAAAATCAACAGCAGCTTTTAACATTGAGTGCTATAAAGATTCGTTTCCTGACATGGAATTTTTAGACTATCAGAAGTCTGCCTGTGCAGCATTTGCAGTATCAGAATTTGAACACCACACATTCTATCCACATGCTGAGCTCCTCAAATGGAAAGCAGAGAAATTCTCAAAAAATATAAAAGAGCAATATCATAGGAAAAAGTAATTAAATACTCAAAACTATCACCAGATGGGAGAGAAGTTGGTAAATCCGAATGACAGCTTGATCATGGACAAATTCATACCAAAAGAAGAAGAGCTCAGCAATTTCAGAGAAATTTCTGACTGTTTAAGCATGAACTTCAGTGAAGTCATGTGGAAGGCGGATGATGCATCTGCGCATCGCTGACTATATATTGCTAAGCCTTTTTCAAGTGGGACAGATACTAAATGTCAGTTGTATTATACAAGTGACATATTGAGGACATGCTTTAATAACGCTAGTTACACAGACATCACTTAGAAAGGGAAGTTCTCCTTAAAACAACGTAGACAAATATCTAGTCCGTCAAAACAATAGTCAAAAGACTGAATTGCACAGTCCAATGTTGAAATAATGAACAGTAATAGATGCCTTATTCACCTAAAAATGCAAATCCTAAACAATTAAAAACAGAAACACATTCTCCGTATCAATTATCTCCTTCACAAAAAACCATCATGTACTTAGGCTGATTCTTCTTGTGCATAAACAGATAAACTGGGAATAGCACCAGTGAGGTACAGGACAACTCAATTGCTCAGTTGTGAACTACTTATTTTTTTCTGTTCACTAAATATTAACTAGTATTATTTGATACTAAATTTACAAATTAAAATATCTCAAGTGTAATGTTATTATTTTAATGTAAGGAAAGTTTATCAATCTTAACTGGTATCAGTGGAAATTACATAGTAGACTCAGGTCAATATATTTCAAGACAATGAATTTACTTCATAGCACTGTATGAGCATTTTTATGTCAAAATTCATGCTTTGGGAAATTTGAAATGTAAAAAGAAACAGAGATAGTGATATGTACATTTAAAGACTAGATTTTCAAGAAAAACCTGTACTTTCTGCAGTAAAAGGAAAAAGCATTACCTGTCTTGACTTATAAAAATTATTCTAAAAGTTACAATCCAAGTAGATTTTGTTATATTGTTAATTTAATGAAGTTTATTTGGATTTGATAGAAAAGACACACGGGATTTGGGGAAAAAAGGCTGTATCATACATATCCTCATATAAGCTTGACTACTTCTGAATCTGCCTAGTTTTGTGAATGAAGTTTTAGGCAGGTAAGGACTGTATTTTGAATAAAACCAAGCTATAAGTAGAACTGTCTCATTATCCATATCCCTATTATCTTCTAATAATTTTGCTTCTTATAAATATAAATTTATCTTCCCTTGTTGGGATTATCATAGAGGTTTCTTCATGAAATGTAAATAACAACAGCACAAATAACTTACAGGCTTGTTAGCTGGCCCACTACAAGTTAAGTGGATAGGGAAGCTTGAATATATGAGAGAGAGGACTGAATGTGGAAGCAGGAAGAGAATATGTACCCTAACAAGTTCTTGCTAAATTCCTAAATCAGTGGAGTGGCAGTCTTAAAATCTGCTGTGAAGATTGCCACAATTTCTGCAACAATGAGATAAAGAGAGATGAGACATACAAAGTGAGGAGAGAATCACCACCTGAGCTACAGATCCAGTCTGATACTGCTTTCAGGAAATAAATGAGATTCTAAACCAAAGGAACACAAAATTCCCACTGTAACTGAAAGATGGTTTTCTCCATTCAAAGGCAAACTAAAGAAAAAGTGTTTTGTTTAAACTGCTCAGTACCACAATATCAAAACCTCCATCCCACAATGTTCAACCAGGGTCATACCATTCTCTTCAGGAAGATGCTAAGGAGAAAGACAGCATCAAGGAACGTGTGTTTTTCTTACAAACATTTAATACTTACTTGTTAGCCTTCAATTCACTCCCTATTAAGCTATTATGTCCATACCTCTATTATTTGTTTGCTAAATTATATTTATTACAATTATTTTATGTTGTTCCTAGTGTTCTTGAATACTAGTCTTAATACTCCTTGCCAGTTTGCAGAATTTTAATCAAATTTCCAAGATGCTCTGCTTCTGATCAAGTGATAGTTTTCTCCAAACAGGGTGCCAAGTAGAACTTAGTCATAACTTCGTGTGGCAACAGCAGAGGTCTTCCCAGATAGTGATGACGCAAGCAGCACAGTGAGAAAAGGGGAAAAGCTTAGGCTACTTTCACTGGGAGAAGGAGCAAAATGCTTGCTTTCCTACTGAGACTGAAATAAATTTGAACCGCTACTTGGAAAATCCAGGATTTGATAGTTCTTGATTTTCCTGTGTTGAAAATAAGGGGGAATTTAACTTATTTACAGAGTCCCATAGTCTGTGAAAAATTCAAAACTATAGAAAACACAGGTTTTTGAAAGCAATTTCATTTAGTACAAGTAACCTTCTGAAGGAAAAGTTCAGTTGTCAATGAAGGAGGAAAATTTCATTCTAGGTCCACAAAAATCTTTGCAAATCTAATGCTTTTTTTTCCCCTCCTGTATTTCTAAAAAGCACCAAAACCCTATTATGCTTTCTATCATGAAATTGATACAATTCAATTCATTTGAAGAAATCCTTGTAGGTAAGGATACGGTTATGGTATATGTTACCGAGTAACAAGACACAATAAGAATGGCTCTGCACAACAAAATTGTTCATTCTGAAAATATTATAAGCATATGGGTGGAGAGGGTTCCTTAGACTAACTGTAGTCCAGTTTTGCGTATTAAATGCCCATGAGCTGGTGAAGTGCGCAAACTATATTCTCCAGCTTACATTATGATTTAATTTCATACAGAAGAAATCCAGCTTGTACACTTCCAGACCACTCCATGATGCTACGCAAAGCACAGTTAGTGTGGATGATCTGGAAATTCACTGTAACAGCACACAGGATCAAAAATAAAACACACCAATGTAAGCACACCTTATAGTTTCCATACAGTCAGAATTTAGAAAAGTAGCTAAGTGCCTGCATAGTTTTAAGGACAGGAGTGGTCTCAATGGTTTTGGTAGAAAGGCTTTTAAGTTCATGAACATGGCTAAATTTATATACCTCGTTATCTGTATGCTTTGTTGAAATGTAGCAGCAGCATCGTTCTACGAAAATGGTTTTTATGTTGCAAATCCATGTAGATTTTAATCTAAATGACCTGTTCTGAAACTCAAAAACATCCTGCACTTTCTTAATGTTCATGTAGATAGTTCATTTATCTAGCAGCTAGCTATTGGTTTCCCTTACAGTACAGAAGTACTTTCAGTGACAGATGTCTTAATGAAAAGGAATATGGCAGCATCCTCCTCACCTTCTCTCAAAAGTATGAATATGCAGTTAATACCATCAGCTTGGTAATCAGATGTTAGAATGACTAAAAGGTTGGAAAACCAACATTAACAGTGTTCTGAGGGTCACACAAGCAAGCCAATATTTTCTGTTTCTACAAAACCTGTGGAAAGATTATTCCCCTCTTGTATGACATGCCAAAAACTGTTAAAGACACAAAACATGAATTTGAATTTGCAGAAACTCAGGGAATGAGATAAGTTTTTTTTACTACTCATTTTTTTCATCATCCATAAACCAGTATGGACTAGCATGGACCTCAGCGAGTATAATCAGGTAATTCATCCTATAGAATTAGTTTTAAAATGGTAACATCCTTGTGGTGAATGTCTGTAAGCACAGGATACGTCTCCAACTTTGCTATACCATACTACTGATCCATATAGCCAGACTATGAGACTATGAAAACACTACAAAATGAAAATAAAGACTGAGGAAGAGCTCTTTCATGGTCATATTTGGAAGTGCAACTTATGGTCTATGATGACAAACAAAACACTTATATTGGCACAATTCAAAGTGTCAGACACTTGATTTCTGTATCATAGACATAATAAAAATCTTCAGCTTTACTCATGACTGTAACTAACAGTGAATGACTAATGATAACAAGCAGAATTTCAACTAAGCTGACTTTATATGTTAGTTTATGTAGTACAGATAAATGCGCTAGCTAAATGTAAATCAATTGTTGCACAGTATTAGTCAAAGGTCTAACGCTCACTGGAACTTGCAACGTATTGACTGGGTCCCTTATCAGAATACTGTCAAAACCTTCATCATGAAGATCTCACATATTTTTATCAGACTGCCTAACCTCTCAAAGGAGTGGTGGAGTCCAAAGCCATAGGTTAGAGAAGCTAAAGCGATTCCTTAGAAACAGTATGAAATTCAAAATCACCACACAACAAACATTTCCCTAAAATCCTTGGAGAAAACCAGGCCAAAACATACTAGAGAGCATAGCTCTCACAAGGTCAAGTTAAAAACTCTGGAAACTCCTTTGCCTTTCTAATTTTGTTACTGTTCTCAGTGTAAAAGATTAATGAATGGTGTACTTACATTAAACTATGTAAAACGGCTGGATGTGATAACCTCCATAAAAACTTGAGATCAAAAGTTATACTTTGGTAAATATACTGCAGTGAAGGACAGAAAATTCATGAACATGCTTAAGCTTGGAAAGAAAACTGGACCTAGCAGCTACAGGAAAATACAGTTGCTTAGCTGTTGTTCCAGATTGTTCTAGTGCCTTCACTTGCAGTGGTTTCAGGGTCATCTTGAAACAACTGAGATTTTGGTCTTGATCTACTACTGTATTATGTTGGTCAGCTATAAAGGAAATTAAAGACAATGGCTATACTCATTGACCTCTTGCTGGGTATGGAGGAAAGGTCCATTGTTCAAATTGTCAACTACTGTAACTATCGCGCATTGAAAAGTCTGAAATGCACAGCAATAATCAGCTGCATGACCACCTTGGCTTCCGAACTAGTTGCATAAGAATTTTTGATAATGAAATCCATCCAAATTCTGTGTTTGTACCAATACCTTCCACAAGTATTCCGCAAATGTACGCGCACAAACCACATTGCAATTACAGATTAGGCTCATTCCCAAGGGATGATCACTCTTGAAGTTGATTCCACAACATTAGAGATCTACTTCAAGGTGCAGAGACTGAAACCAAGTACTTGAACAATCAGGAAGCTGTAAAATTTCTTCAGCAGTACTGGAGTATACCCAACTACCTCTGAACAAGACATAAGAAAAGTACATAATCTTTTCTATAAATGAAGAAACAATAACGCCACATACTCCAACTACTGCAAACTTCAAATTGTCTCATCTACACGCACAGTTAACAACCTCAGAGTATGCTTGTACATAGGAGGCACAAAAGGAATGAACTGCATCTTCCCAGATTCTGCTGAATCATTTAGTAAACTTGGTGCCGATTTACAATCCATCATCACTTTTGGAAATGTCATACGTGAAACAATTATGAAGAACAAAAAGAATCCCTACTCCATAAGTTTAATCTCTGTAAATATCTGAAATAAAAATCAAGATTTTTTTTTTTTCTTTAAGATAGGCATGTATTTCAGAATGCTATAATGATAATTAGTTTTGATATGCTGAAGCATTTTCATATATCAAGACATACTCTGTAGTATGAATATTGGAAAAGTATATGTTCTTACCTTCCATATTCCTCATGTAGCAGGTGCCTGAACAGAATGCATGAACTGAACATAAATATTGTTTCTTTTTTTTTCCTCTTCAACTTACCTTTTATATAATAAATAGTTATTGTATACTGTTAAAGTGAAATATTGTAATTATTTAATTAACCTGTTGTGCCCTCTGTAAAATGCAAAAGCTATAAATACAGAAGCAAATCAAATTGAGTTCTGCTGTAGGCAAGAAACCAGCCTCCAGTGGATAGCCTGCTGCTCAGATATCATTTGTTAACTTCAGCCTTCATACTTTCACAGAAAAACTAAAGGTACACATGCAGTATAGTTGTATTTAGCGATTTTCCATAGTTTGGTACTATAAAAATCATTCTGTTCTTAAAAAATGAGACATAGCATAAACCAATTAACTCAGGAAGAGAAGAAGAATCTCTGTTCTAAGTGAAACATTTCAGACAACATTTCAGAAAAACAATTTTAAAAATGACTTTTTGTATGTGTCCCTACCTAACACTATTTCCATACACAGACTCTAGCAAGGGCTGATTTTCAGTCTAACTCATTTTACTCTTATCATCTGTCACCTAAAAAATTACTAACAATAGGCTACAACACAGTCCTGATATTAATAAAAAACTCAGGAAATAACTTAGACCCATAAGAAGCAAAAATCTTGCTTTTTATATCACTATTTTAAAGTGCTGTTAGTACCATCATCTAACAACTGAAGTATTAATGGCAACCAAATGCACTTGCCACAAACCACTTTTGTGATTATCAGAGAGCTTAGATTTGCTTTAACAAGTACAAGCACCTTGAAAACCTTTTTATAATTTCTTGTACTCTTCTGTCACAAATATTTTCCTTTATAACTCTTGTACCTCACTGCACTAAAAACTTGAATTATGGATGCTAACCCATTAAATCTCCTGCATTATAATTTTTCTATGGGAAAACAAATAATGCACCTCCTAAATGACTGCAGATACTGCAACATATATTTTCTGTTATTCTTAATTCTATTTTCCATCTAGCAGCAAACTGTCTGACTTGATTGTCCTATATCACAATGGCAAGTGATATAATGAAACACTTTACTGCCTCATTATGAAGAAAAGCATTAAAAAATATGCCATGTTCACTTCTTTGCTTGTTCATTAGACAACATATTAACAGGGCTTGTTATACTGCAGGTCTAGAACCAGAATCTCACTTCTGGTAGACTTCATAAAAATAAATTTAGCAAACTTTAAAAT
The DNA here is from genome assembly GCF_000690835.1 of Fulmarus glacialis. NCBI lineage: Eukaryota > Metazoa > Chordata > Aves > Procellariiformes > Procellariidae > Fulmarus > Fulmarus glacialis. The sequence goes on from NW_009193082.1 coordinate 23,529, forward strand.
GTTTGTATTTCATAGATTTCTGTGATTCACATACATTTCAATATGATCACAAATAACAATGTTCTGCTCAAAAACAATTAGAAGTTTTACTCGCAAAATAATGTAGCAATTACAGTAACAAACACTTCTCACCTACTCTGAAACAAGAAGTACTGAGACTGACAAGTTGCTGTATTTTGCATAATTCCTTCAGTTTTGTTTCTTTCCAGGTATACTTCCACTATTTTTCTTCCAAAGACAGGTGAGGTCAGTTCCATATTTTGGGCCAGTAACAAGTAGCAATGTAAGTCATTATTTATCTTAGTAATCATAATGTCTTTGTTCATTTGTGATTGATTGGCTTAACAAGAGAGTTTGACACTTTTCAGGGGAAAACCCCCCTGAAACTTTCACTGACTTCTTTTGTAACGATTTTGTAACGATTACACTTCTGAGATATAACAGATTTAAAAATGTTAGGCAAATATTTCAAAGGAGTAACTAAATCAAAGCTAATAAGCTAATACAAAAAGAAAGAAAAGCAAATAACTGAATTCTAATAAATGACCAAATAGATAGACAAAGCTATATTAACATCACTAAAATTGAAAAATCAAAGACTTAAGAAATGCCAGGATTCAGAATGGCCTATGCAACATTAATTTGTCCTCGTTCTGCAGATACATTATAATGAAGTATTTAATTAAGATTAATGTCAAAGGTAACCACTAATTCCAAGCGGCCAATTTTCATTACACAGCTCTGTGTGTTCCTCGTCCAGTTCACACCGGCTTTAGGATGTCTGCAGTACTTCACATTTCTGCAGATATGATTCTTTGGTATGAAGTTGGAAACTGAGAAAATGAGCATTAATATAAATTTATTACCACTGTAAAAACATTTGGTTTAAGTGACTTACCTAACATCACAGAGGAACTCTGTGGCATAGTGAAACATAATCCAATTCTCAAAGGCATCATTCAATTACTCTAAGACTGTCTTTTCCTCTTCTTTCATTCCTCTACCATATTGATTACACATTTTCCAATTTTTTTCAGCTAATGAATTAGAGATTCTATCTATCAATGTCTTCCTTCTCCCCAAAACCATGAATCATCCCTAGAGCTACTCCTTGGACTGAATGGAACCAAGGCTCTGTGTTATGCGCAGGAAGGATGGAACAGGACAACAGATGGACAAGGCACAGAAGACAGAAGGAAGGGCTTCTGTGTTATAGTTCACTATATAAAAATAGAAAAGCAATATAAAGATTGTATAACCCACAAATTCATTTCTTTCGTTATGAACATCTTCTAACTGTAAGATCCTTACATACAGCACGTGCATGTATTTCCCTAAAATTTATGAACGTGAATGAGGGGAAAAAATGTTATCACATTGATATCCATACAGATCACCAGAAGGCTTAGAGTCTTTAAATCCACTTCACACCTTTTCATTTGAGTTTATCAGTTAGCAAGTAGTATAGTAAATTACTATTCCCTAGAGGAGAGAGTAACCTCATATATACTTTGCCATGAATCTCAGATATTTACTAAAGGCAGATGCATTATGAAAGTGAGATATATTGAGTTTCAGGCCCTATAAAGCAATTTGGGCACAGACATTTCTTGTTTTTATCTTAAAACCTGAAGTTTTGTTACTCTCCTAGTCCTGTCTCATCCACCAGTAGCTACTTTTATCATTCCCCTTTCCACTCCTCTGGCTTCACAGATCATGCTGCGTCAGTTGTACTACTTAAGTCTCAATTTTCTTTTTCTATGCTTTAAGTCCTTTTTTTCTGCTCTCATCATTTTTTATTGCCAGACTTTCTTTTCTGGTTATTCATCACCACACAGTTTAACTTTTTTTTACCTCTTTTCTAGTCTTGTCTCATGCTCCCCATCCTGTGGCTCCTTGGTCCAGTTTCCGTGCTCAAGGATTCTCAGTTCCTCTTTGAAGCTCTACTCTGTTTTCAGATTTATCTTATGCTTCTTATTTCCCAAATCATCTTCTGCTGGTCCTAAACTCCTTGCCTGGATGATCAGACACTCCTTTCCTCCTGGAGTCTCAACATGCTTCCATTGCTTTGCTCTTCCTTACCAACAATTTATCTTCACCCAGATTTCAACCTCAGTATTATCCCAGCCTTTTTCATCCATTCAACATCTAGTCCTATTTTTGCCCTGACCTTCCATCACACCTGTGCTTTTTCTAGAGCTAGTCTCTCAAAAACATTTGTCTGAGTATTTTTTTCCTTCCTCCCTTATCTATTTTTCCTCCTTTTATTTTGGGGCAGGTGACATTCTTTTGATTCTGCCTGCTGTGAGCAGATTAAAAGACAACACAAATCTCTGAAACCAAGGACCTGGAGCCATTTCCCACTTCTTGTGTTCTCTCAGACTACATCTGTTAGGGAACAACAAGAACGGGGCTACTCCCTAAGAAAAGGTGAGACAGGAACACAAGGATACCCAGCCCATCAGGACAGAGGCCTCACAAGCCACAGCCCAGTCCCACAGTACTCAAGCAGAGACAGACCCAGAGGTTATAGTAAAGTCCAACCAAGAGTCCAGATCATAAGGCAACATCATGGTAACAAAGCAGGTCAAAGATCACACTGTGGAGTCAACCTGCAGGTCAAGGTTAGGATCAGATCCCATCATCACTAGGCACATCCATAAGATGAGGCAGGCTAAGATCAAGCCATTGATTGAAATCTGGATAAAAGTATCCCACAACCAGGTAGAAGCAGGACTGAACTAGAGACCTACACTCTTCTAACACAGCTCAGCTTAAATAGAGCTTCTAGGCCCATGGGTGTGGGTGGAGACCCCAGGTGAGGCTGGTCAGGACCATTAAGGCTTATTAATGGCCTCAGCATCCTGACTGAATGTCAGGGCAAAAACTGGAGTACACAATTTCTCATATTCCCTGGTTTCTTGTTAAAGAGAATTTTGGTGTGCATGCCATGACAATCAAGTAAGGACAATCGTGGCATCAGAACTGTTTAGACACAAGCTAAACGGAGTCTACTCTTTCTGCCTTCTGACAAAATTGCAATCTCATTCTCATTGCTAGACAGAGCAATAGTAATCCAGTCTGGCTAGGTGGCTGTATTTCACTGCTAGGTCATCTAACTCTTAGGAGAATGTTGAGTAGAGACAGAATGTGTAGAAATTTTAAAAGCTATGATCTATTAAGTCAGTCATGTGCATTTTTTTATTTCCCTGGGGCTTATCCCTTGGGCTGATTTTCATAGAGACAGCAAAAGAAATACTCTTGACAGAAAGGCCCTATCAAGTCTTAAAACCTTTTTTTAAAGCATGGATGTGCTAGAACAAATATCTTAGGAGTCTTTAGTATGGACAAAACAATGTATTTGCTCAATTCTTTGAGTCTTACTCTGGATCAGCTAAAATACTTTGACTTGTATTTGAAAACATTTTCAATTAAGGATGAACTAATGTGAAAACCTTAGTCTGAAAAAAACAAATGTTGAATCTAAATGTTTAGAGCCTCCTTTTAAATTATCAGAATGTGTGAGAAAATCATTGTAAACGTACTGGTGTCAGTCATCGAAGATGCTCTTAAGAAACTAAAATGGATGACATTATGTTCTGCAGAATGAACAACTTCCTTTTTATTGAGTTTTTGATTATTTCTTTGTCACCTCAGCTGGGTGCAAGAGAGGTTTTTTTCAACACATCACATAATCTGCGCATAAGTAATAAAACACAAAGCAATTAAAAATCAGAAAGCATTAGAAATATCAAAACAATAAATAATTGGAAAAATATGTACTTCAAAAATGTTAGCTAGGATGTATTCTAAACTATATATAAACATGTTAATCCAAGCATATTTAAAACACAATTAGACTCTAATTAATTCCATTCAGTAATATGTTTTTATGGCAAACTTAAATCATAAGTAAAGGTATAAGAGGTGTTGTACCTTATAAGAGGTATAAGTACATAGCTCTATAATTTTGTGGTCTGGGGTAAGTAACTTTAAAATTTTTTAAAGTAGTTGCTTCTTAAGTTGACGGTTAGAAGACATAGGAAAGCACACACTTTTGCTGATTTTCAAACACTTAGGAGGAGGAGGACCTAACTAGAATGTATGGAGAATCATGTTACCAGCACCATTTTTCCTGTATCTTCATTCCACAAATTATAGGGATGACAGGTCAGGTTATGAATAAGATATTCTGCTTCCACTCACCATTGGTAATTCTCTTCTGCAATTATTTTCACCAACTCAAAGTGTACATTAGGTACTTTTCAATAAGAATGATACCAGTTTGGTTTGACCTTGGTTCACTTTGCATTGGCATTGCATTGACAGCGTTGTTTTATAGACTTTTTTCTTCTCCAAAAGCCAGCAAAACATCTCACATTTATAATTGCTTTATAAATGGGACTTCATCCCACACATATTTTATATGTAGTAATAGCAGCATGCAATTCCTTTTACTTGGTTCATCTTACTAACTAACACGTAACAGAATTTCACTGAATTCATAATATTGCTCTGGAACTGATACATACTGTATATTTACACACCAATATGTTTTATGGAAATGAACACATTTCTTCTCGGGAGCATATTTTCAAACTTCAATTGCTCTTTACTGAAGCCAATTTTTTTCAAACAAAAAAAATGCATTGCGTTTCATGTCTATATATTTTTATTCATGCCAATATATTTTCACAGTTTGATAGATTTACCTAAATTAGTAGTTACAGTGTTTGTTCAAACCAATGCATTTTTGCTGGCATTTGGTAAGTAAATGTTATCCAGTTTTTTTTTTTTAGGAATTGGCTTCAGCCAAACCCACATCATGTAAAACAACAGCAACTCACCTCCACCACACAAAATTTCTCATCCAAAACAAAGAAAACCCCAACTCTTTTGTTCCAACTGCCGAAGTATGGTAAAGGGGTAATGTAAAACACAAATACACAGACTTCAGTCAAGGTACATCTGATCCTCTGATTTCCGCATAGGCCCATAACGGTGTACTAGGCAGGGAAATGCACCTTCTGTGGTGATACGTGTTGCCTTCTGGAGAGGGACCCTACACCCTAAGGAAGCCATGCTGCCACTTTCAAGTAGGAGGGGGCAAATATAAGAATTAAGGACTTGCTACCACAAGAGACGGCTGTTACCCAACCAGATATTTCTTCAAGGCTAGGTGGCAGTTGCATGGGGGTTTTGTCACAACATTTTTATACTGAGCCATGTAAATAAGTCTCACTTTCCAAATTACTATTTTAAATGTGATCGTGAATGTTTAGCAGTATTGCAAGTCAGGACAGAATCTGTCTCTAACTTCTGTCACTACCAGCTTGCCTTCTCCACACCTTTCCTGAGGGGCTTTTTTGTTGTTGTTGGAACTCTGCAATCACATCTTGACTACTTCTTCACTACCCTCTAGATTATACACAATTTATTTAAAAATATCTATTATAGGACATAACACAGAGCAAGTGTTTCTAGAGCTATGTTTCACAGCTTGTAATACTGGAAGTTTCTCTCTCCTTAAATTCTCTCTACATCTTCCACTGTTTGCTGAATTCAGCAGAACCACAATGTTTTGTCAACTAAATAAGCCTTCCTTGGGTACCATTTCCCCTCCCTAATCACTGACCACCGATGCTATCAAGGAGCATCATTAAAATCATGATTATCCCTTCAGATTTTGCTTGTCTTTCAAGGCAAACTCTAGAGGTAGACTGACCCAATACAACACAGGCTGCTCCTCCTAGAGGAGGTGGAGTTTAGCTTTCTAGAGAGAAGCCCGAAGTCTTGTGGATCAGGAGAAAAGAAGTGTGCAAGCAATTAACAGAGTGTGTAGTGGACCGGGACATGAAGCGGTAAGTGATCTGAGCTGTCTATTGGGGCTGCATGCAGTTTCATCAACTATTCACTGACACCTGTGAAATCTATGCTGTCAAGAAAAGGATGAACAGGAAAAAATTGAGAGGAAACAACTAAGAAAGCTAACTGCTCTGCTAGAGGAAGGGTTTGTCTGTTAGCTTTTGAGTGAACACAAGAAAAAAATTGTGAGGCAGGAGAACACAATAGAAGATCTACGCTGAAAGTGTAGGGGAAGCTGGACGACTTGCTATTTACCAACTCAGTGAGAGGAAAAACTTGCTGACTCATTCCGAATCCTGCTTGGAGATTAAATTCTTTGCTTTGTTTAGCATTAGGAGTATTTGTAAGTATCATCTTGATGGGTATCAGGATAACGCAGAAGAACATTTTTCTGGTTCTGATAAAATGTTTACCTTCTGCATCTGGTTTTCAGCGTTGATCTCCTGTTGATATTTTAGGGTATTACTTTTTATTCTGTTCTGAAGTGTATTTCCTGAAGAGACCCTGTTGCCCTTTTGGTCTGGAAGTAATGAGGCTTCTGGCTATTCTGTGTGTGACCTCCAGCTCCACACACCAATTACAAAGTTCTGTCCCATTTATGTTAGGTTTAGATGTGAGCTGCCACTGAATGTCGTAAGATGTGATACTACATTTACATAAGCTGTCAAATTAACATAGCTGCATTAATCAGAAGAAAAGAAGTATGACATCCTATCTGGCAGTTCTAATGATTTTAATTGTAAATTTTTCAGATATATAGTTGGTCAAATAAACCAGGGGCTTCTGGTTGGAATTTTTTTCTCTGTTGAAAAACGGACGGAAAACTTGCTTCAGCATAGGCAGCATAAAGACCTCTTGATACTCCTCTCCACTGCAGTGGTTTATTGGTGGGGCCTGAACCTTGGGTTTAGTTTTCCAATGTTTAGTAAAGATTTCTGCGGTGTGATGAAGAGGAGTAATGCTAACCCCCCCTGCGAACCAGCTTCCTATCAACCTATGTTGGTCACTCACTTCAGAACCACTGGAGTCAGCAGAGAATGGCAAGAACCTGCATTTCTGGTCATGCTTCTGACATGGGATGTGATGTAATGTCCACGTTACTGGGTGCTGGAAGGAAAATGTCAGCTGGTGTTTCTAAACACACAGATCAGCTTTTCCAAATGTACTAATGTGACAAAGGCACAGAACCCCCGTGGTGTACAGACAGGCACTTCATTCCTACACCTGCCGGGGGACCTCTTTTTCACAGTTTCTAATCACTAAGCTGGGAGGACACTTGTATCTTTCCTATAACCCTTCCCAGAAAGAGACTACAATCACAAGTATGTTTTGTCAGAAGTACAGAGCTGTCAGCTATATAATTAATGCAAAAGCACTTCAGGTTGGATTACAGTCCTGCTTTAGTGAAGAGTTCAAATTACTTATTTTGTCAGAATTGCTTTTTTTAATTTCCTCCCCCAACCAGAAAAATGCAACTTTTGAGCATTTGTTGCCATTTTTACTGCTACCTTGAAAATGATGATTTGTTCCTTTTCGCAAGACTTCTAAAATATTTTGAGAATTATTCCCTGTTCGTTACTGCTTTACATGAACTGAACCCTAAGAACAGTGGTAAAACCTTTGCCTAGTGTGTATTTTTTCAGTAGCAATAAAAAACAAGTAAAGCAAGTATCTACTCATCCACCAGAGACAGACATCAAATGCTTCTCTGTCCTAGGGGACATTCCAATGCAACATCTTTGATAGTGTTCGAGTAACCTACTAAAGGCATGGAGACGTACATGATGTTCATTTGATACAAAATCATACAAATGATAGAACTTCAAAATGTAATTATGTAATTTGATTCTGTACTGTGCTTCGACATCCTTTGGAGATGGGGGGAACTCAATGTAAATTCTGACGCAGTCTCAACTGTTGGTAGGCACAATCATCACTTGCTAACGAACAAAGTGGAAGATATGACTACAGAATACATAACTTCCCAGATCCCACTCTAGAGCTAGTTCTTTAAGGTAAAGTTGACAACTGTTAACACTTCCTTAATGATCTGAGACCACGCATCCTCTCAGTAAAGTTCTCTGGTGTTAAAGAATGGGACATCAAGGTGGAAATTTAGAGAGGTACTGTGGAAAACATACTGCATCGTGTTGGAGAACAAATCTCAATAGAGAAAGAATGGAACCACACCTGATCATTGTAAGCGTTTGGGTAAGCGTTTGGGTACAGGGGAATCCTTCTTTCTCTGAGATAAGACAACACGATTCCCTCCGTAGACATTTACAATCAGGTCCAGCAACTTAAATATAAGGTATTCTGATTTCACTAAGGGGTTTTGGTAAAGGGTGAATGATTACGGTGCTAAACACCAAACATGCAACATGAAGAAGTAACCTGACTGCTTACATTCAGTGTCTTATCTTTTAGATTGTAAGCTGAATGATACAAACACTCCAAAAGAAAGCCTTCAAATAAAAAACTTTCTCCAAGCCATTCAGAGTCCAGGCAACACTGCGAAAAGTCCAGAAAGTTCCTTATTGCCATTGTCTGGGCACCTCACAAGAGGAGCTGGTCTTACCGCTACTGTGGTGAAGGTATCTATACGTGTTTAATTCTGAGGATACAGGCGACTCAGCCAGCCTTTCTTTCATCTGCTGCTTTCGGGGAGACGGGAGGAAAAGCAGAGGGAGGAGAAGGTGCTTTACGCCTCCCTTGTAAGGACCGGAAGCAAACCGTCTGGGTCCTTTCCACAGCGTCTGGCCCTGGCCGCAGCTCGTGGGTACTTCCCCCCGTTTTTCCCGCCCGGCGATGCGGAAGAGCTGGCCGGTGGCGGCCTGCAGCCTGAGAGGGGCGGGCGGGGCACCGGCCCTGGCGATGCGGCCTGAGCACCTTCTCTCCGTCCCCTGCGAGTTACTCC
>NW_009193083.1:0-10101 GCF_000690835.1 Fulmarus glacialis
CAAACTATTCTATGATTCTATGAAAATCACACTCTTAAACAGAGTGACTAGGACATAGTACAACATATATCGGAACAGAAAGCGCAAAGACAGACTGGACAGGGGAATCTTTTTGAGTTTTTCAGAAATACATTAAGACTATTATTGAAACAGCACCTAAGCAACCAAGAATGTTGTTTCAAAGAGTGACTTCAGTTATGTGGAAGATGCTACCCCTTACAATAATTTGTTTCAATTTCTCCACTTTCTTTGGACAATGAATCAGAATAAAAAGGAATATTCGGCTATTGACAAGCATTTGTCTCAGAAGCAGACATACTGACTACCACTTCTGCTCATTCGTAACTCGTTATCCAGGTTTCCATCACCTAACCCATATTTCATAAAGAAACAAAAGGGAAAAAAAGGAAAGACATTTATTTTCCCACTTCTGGTGAAGCTTATTCTTCTACCCAGCTCCACAAGTTCAACATCGCCCAACATTACACCTCTGTTCTTCATCTAAATTACTATTCAAGCTCTACAACCCCTTCTTCCAGACTTTTTTGATGACTGGATCCAAAAAGCTTATTTGTAAATATAATGTATTGAAGTACGAAAATTAAAGTTCCCAGTTATCAAAGGACAGTTTCCTCAAGAATATGCATCTAAACTGAAGGCAAGCACTTTAAATTGCTCACATATACAAATTAAATACACTGTAAACTAAAAAAAAAAAAAATTATCAGTGGTGTTAAAGGACAATTATTTAAATTTACTTCCTGCATAATGCAATATACAGAATTTCACACAATACTTACATGTGTGAATACTTAAATACCCAAAATTTCGGGCAAAACTAAAACACACATCTTTCCCAAAATTACAAAATACTGAATCTGCGACTCCTAGCTGAAGCAGGGATGGGGGTAAATAAGTGAAGATCATCTCCTGGCCCAAGGGAGTCTCTATCTACTACCAGTTCCTTACTCATGCCCTTTGGTAGAGTTGCCAAACGTTATCTCTAACAAAATAGGAAACAGTATTTTAAGTAAACTGTTCTTTCTGTAACAGATTCTCCAAGGTAGTTTGTTCAAAACCATGAACTGAACCATTCCTACCCCCCAAACACACAGAGCTTATTTTTCCTTAATATGTACACAGTTAGCATGTGGGTATGTTCTATGCCTTACACTATCAATTTACCAGATCAAGAGATACCCTTCTCTTTCCTAGAGGAGTGGAGTTGCCAAGAGGAGCAATACAGGAATGATGCATTCCTCATAATTCCACATCACCTTTTCAAGGCAAAGACTCCTTGCCTTGAAAGTAACATCAGTCAGTTCTCTACTACATTTGCCACTCATTTCAAGGTCGTCAAACAGCAACTTATCAAAAGCAAGTTTCCCCTGGATCTACACACACCATGTGGAACCAGAAACAATTTTGCTATTGCATTTCCAGAAGTCATCACAGATGTATCCCCTGCCCCCACCTTACAGAACCAATTAAGTGCTCAACTATATACATGTGCTTTCCAGATCACAGTATTTTATACAATACACCACATGCTCCTGTGGAAACTACACTGGTGGAATAAAACCACTACATATCAGAAAGAACAGGTACAAAGGAAAAAAACATCCATCTGCAAGTGAACATTTAAAATATATACGTATACACTATCACTTCCTCTCTGACCTGCCAGACGTGATGCTCAAAAGAAAGCTTCAGAACACCTCTGTCACTTCCTTACCTGTACGCTCACTTAAGTCGTCTTCTTATGTTCTATGTTAGTGATGAGTTTATCAGGGTCTCATGGAAGGAGAATATGGACATCTGCTTAGATTTTTTTTTTTTGCCTCCCCCCACCCATCGTATCACTGACTAAATTCAGAACAACGGTTTCAGCTTGTATTTAGTTTTGAAAAATCACTACATTTTAGACACGAATAAGAGCATACATACCTAAAAGCTTGGCTACATCAAGTAGCCTAAAATAACATTCTACCTACAAACTTTGACAGGAATACCAGTCATTTTCCAGTGTCCCTGCTGGCACAAACAAGATTGCTAAGAAGTCTCAAAAGTTTAATTCTTCTGGCTTGTAGCCACTTCTGAACATAAAAACCTTTATTTTATCACTCTGCCATACTATCTATCCCCTTTTTATATTTTATAAGATTTGGCCGGTGACAGAGAAAGGAAGGACATTAAAAAAAAAAAAAACCCACCACGTTTCAAAGTTTGCAAAATTGCAACCTCTGTAAGCCTTCTCAACTTTTTTTCTTCAAAGCACTACAAGAAAGAAGCACTTCTAACAGAGCCAAATGCAGTTTTGCTCTGTCTTGTTTTTCCAAAAACTGAATATATTCTTCATTTTTTCAGGCCCATTACTAGAAAACAAACATTCTAAAAAAAAAAATTTGGTATTAGATAGATGAAGATGAGATTCTAATGTAATGCTCTGCCTAGAAAGGTCTAAAGCAAACAAAAACAGAACACTACTTGAACATATAAAAGGCAGGCTATATTTCCTTTGCTTAGGGCACTGATGAAGCTGTGGTAACACACACACAAAAACACACATAAAATGATATTTTAGAAGGATATTAAAAAAACCCCAAAGGAATCTTCCAGAAGCGCTAGAGAAATAATATACAGCACTGGGGGAGGATAAGTCTGATAGTCAAAAAAATGAAGATGTGCCATCTGTTTATCTTGTTCAAAAGAAGGTCTCACTATGGTTTTTATTGCAGCTTGTGTTCCCCCAAGATAGCATTCAGTACAACAGTGCCCTTTAGTAGACAAAGCTTCAAGTTACCAAAATTCAGCCACGAAAAGATAGAAACTTTTAGGTAATGAACAGATAATGAGGCAATGTCATAAATCCACCCATCCCAGATGCCCTTAAGAATCAACACTGACTGTCTTTAGCAAGTACGTGTGCTAATTTAGCAGCAAGCTACAAGTGTCACTGGTACAGGCTTTTTTTGCCATCTGCCTTTAAATACCTCCAATGATGAGTTGTAATTGTTTGATGCTCAGGAACAACTAATTTTACATAAACTGAGACTAATTACTGATGTGTATGTATCATTAAACAAACCAAACAGATACCACTGGACCACAGCTACATTCCTTACTTATAATATCATTTTCACATGATTTCTGCCAAAGAAGCAGATAAAAGGTAGGAGTTTTTTTTAACTGGAACAAACTGCTTACCGTAACCTCTTTTTAAGTTGTAGACTATCATGAATAATTCTTTTGACAAATTCTAGTTCTCCCCCCTCAGCCATGATTTCTGTGATCCCTCCTGTATTTACAGAACTGGGAGGGGGACGCCGCGGATTTCGAGAATTTACTCCCTGGATAAAAAAAGAATATTTGAGATTAACTTTTAATGAAATCTTAGGCTGCTTTGTACACTGCTTCCTGCCTCAATCTTTAGTGGATAGCAAGTTTCACCACCTCTAGTTATCCTCCTCCCATCAGAACCATGGATAATAGACAAAGATACGTTCAAAATAAATATAACTGAGTGAATTCCCTACAATCTCAAACCTAGGTAAGTTACTTGTCACACATCAGTATCCTGCTAATATGAAATATATGGTAAGACATGCTGTTTACATGCATCTACACAATTACAATCCGTAGTGTTTAATTTCAACACTTAAATCTTTTTTCTTATCTTATTTTATAGAGTTAAGTTTCTGACTGTATTTACTAGGTATTGCAAGAACTGTTCTGAGCTGTATGATATTGCCTAAATCACTAAGGAAACAAAAAATAGGCAGGCACGATGCCAGAAACTAATTCCTCTGTACCACTGTCATGCAACAGGCACTTGATTTTAGATTTACCAGCTGTCTGCTTTCCAAACTAATTCTCTAAGACAGTAAGAAATTGTGAAAAAAAAATCTACAGGTCATCCTCCACTTTAGGAAGGGTAACAGTTAAGTTTTTCAAAACTCCTTTGGGGCAGGGAGTGGGGAGAGAGGAGACTTAAATGCTATTTCATAATGATTTGGGATTTTCCACTCAACCTTCCCCAAGGGAAGAAGTTCAATTGTTGCTACCCTCCCACTCACTGAACACTAAAGTACATGCAACATTTAGTTTGTTAACTTACCTTCGCTTCCAATTGGTTGGCAAAAAAGGGGGGGTTGCACATGCAGAAATCATAAACAATCTCAGATTCCTCTTTCAGTGCATCCATCAGAAGAGTCTTCTGTGGTACCTTAACCACTAATAGAAAACAGGAATTTGGTCAGTAAGGAACTTCGCATTTTATCTAGCATGCCATTTACGTTTCAGTGTTCCTTGAAACAATACATTGTATTTTATTTGTATAAAAACTGTACTTTCTAAACAATACTTTCTACAAAAAAAAGTAGCAAATATCAGCACGCAATTAAAGACTTCAGGTTAAAGATTAGCATATAAACAGCTCATCTGTTTATACACAGTAGTAGAATTACATGAGTCTGTTTGAAACAATAGGAACTGCTTGAGTTATGCTGAGTTCTCTGATGCAACTACAAATTCACTTTAAGCACTTCCAAAAATTAACACAAGTGTTAGTTAATCACCCCACAGGCTCCTCAGAGATAAAAGAAATCCCAGTCTAAACAATTTTTTTTAAGATACGGAATTCTAGAATGGTACTTAAGAAAACGTACTGTTTGGCCTTTCCAGACTGTAAAGCTAAGAAAGAGTAAGATAAGGCTATCTTCACTGAAGTTACACGGCACCAAGATTAGCTTTAAACCTAATCTTATAATAAAACAGAATTAATGTGTTAGCAATACGATGCACCCTGCACAAGAACTGTAGTCTTATACAATTTAGAAGAATAACAACTAAAGAAAAAGATTAGAGTTCCTTTCTGGACAAACCTTCTGCTTACTTGGGTCCAGCAACTTATTATTACCCATCACAAGGATGAAGCCAAACATCCCACATAGATCTCCACTCTCTTTCCCCAAAGGCTATATAATTCCCTTGGAAATTGTGGTCAAGTCCTGTCACACATCTTCTGAAGACCACAGGAATTCCAGCCCAAGGAGCAGGCAATTAAATATGGATGAAGTCCAGTTAAAGCATGTATAAAGCACGACTTCTTGCAGACTTTACCAGTCCTGCAACTCACGGATAACGCACATAGAACTAAGATATTTAGAACAGAGGCAGAAGGCATGCCTCCCTTCCTAACATTTACTACTACAGTTTATCATCATCCTAAGAACACAAAATTGCTAGGGTAGCAGGCAATTATCGAAGTTCAGGTTATATATAGCAAGAATAATACCTAGAAACACCCACTAACTTTAAAGCTGCAATTCTGTAAGTCACAAGCATTTCAGAGTACAGAAATTTATAGTCAAGAGATGAACAAATTTTAAATCCTATGAGAATAGTTTGTTTTAAAAATATATTAACACATTGTTCCCTGTTTTATAATCTTAAATTTCTAAATTAAACACTTAGTATTTCTCCTTATATTGTTATTCACATTGTTGACATTGAAGTGTGACACTTTCTTATCTCTGTAGATATCTGTTCCCCTGCTTCCCTTATAACATTAAAAAATAGTAAACTAATAAAATTAGTAATTACTAATTACAAATTACTAAATACAAATTACTAATTACAATTACACATCACAGTCAAAGCCAAAAGTTCTTCAGCCAGGCATTACATCAGTTGGTCTGATGGTTTTCAGGTTACAGTCTTCCAAGAAATCACTACATGTCTCCAGAAGCTGCACAGTGCATGTTTTTGGCACTGAGGTGCAACATAGCAGTTGTTGTTGCACACAGAGGAGACATTTACTTATATAAATGCTTCGAAATATCCAGCCCACAGTTATCAGAGTATTTCACTGCCTGCCTTGTTAGCAACACCCTTTTCGATTTTATGGAGGAGGGAAAAGAAAAAAAAAAACAACCAACCAACCATGGAAATAGTTTTTACAGTAGAAAAAGCAGACAATGGGGCTAAGATGAGCAGAACTCTGCAAAAAGATCATGTTAATCTGAGCAGTAACACATGGTCTATTGTACATACTTTCTAACATTAGCGTAAAGTTACTTAGAAGATGACAACAAAGAACTTGTTAAACTACATAGCATTGTTAAACCACATTTCACCTACATAGCTAGATGTTTAATTGACAGTATGTGATTTTATTTGGAACTAAGAAAGCAAGTAAAACAAACAGGAAGCAAACAATTATTAAATCATGTCGCAGAGCAATCCTAAATTACCTTGCAAGCAGTTTGAAAACTTCCAGAGTCCAAGTTGTTGAAAATCTCTTAACCTACCATTACATACAAGGTACTGATTTTTTTTTTTTTTTTTAAATACCAGCAAATTCTGGCCATCATCCCATTCCAGTAAAATAGATGCACAACTCAGAACACCATGTAATTTTTTTTAGCATTTACAATCAATCCCCAGGTTTACCAGTTTCTGTTTTGCACATACAGGAGAGATTCCCTTTGGAAGAAGGTTATTGCAAACAATATTTCACTTTCAGGCAAAAAACATTACTTTTTTTTCCTCTAGGAAGAAAGACACTATGATGCAATTAGTAAATCATCGCTGCATTACTGCTGTTTTTACTATCACCCTTTTTTTTTTTTTCACTGAAGTTAGAAGAACAAAGGCTATATTCCAACATGATCTCCAAATAAAGCTATTTGGCAAAAATTTCAAGACAGACTCTTAGAACACAACAAAAATCATGATTTTTTTTTTTTTTTTTTTTAAAAATAACAGAGGTACAGAAAGATTTCTAATCTGACCCCAAAATGCCTTGCTAAACAAGTTACTAGCTACAGTAGTATACTCAGCTCTAGCTAAACAATTAAGGCCCAGGAGTTAAAAAGTGGCAGGGTGGACCATTCCCAGGCAGCACCTGGCTATGGGTACCACCAGTGGTACTCCCCTGCCCGTGGCTCTGCAATCAGCCATTTACTCCAGCTTATCAACTTCCTCACGACAGCTTCACATGAGGCATATTCCCTTGCCAGAGGTTTTTACAGTATAGTGAAACACCACCACACCACTAAAAATCCTATAATGGCAGCAGTAACAGAAAAATGTCACTGTTCCTCACATCAAGTCCTGGATCTTGAAGATTGACACAGACGACAGACCAAGGCGACAACATTTTGGTAAAAAGGATGCTTTCTAATTCCAGCAGAACTGAAGTTTTTATTTCAGAGCTGAATAACGGACGTGCTTTTTAGTATACTGAGTTCCTACAGAAAATTTTCCAAGCTCATCCACAGACCAAGTCTGGCACACTGCTACTACTACCACAGGCGTTGTTAGGACCTCATTCAGAAATGAGGACAAAGGGCTCTCCCTGCACAAGATACTTATATGCGGCAGTGTCATGCAAATTATCTGAGGGGAGCACTCCAGGTCTCCTAGCAGCAGAAACAGCACAAACTCTAAGAAATACTTCAGTAACAGACAAAGAATATGGACAGAGAAAAACACCCCAGGGTGAAGTTTAACTTTCAGATTTTCATAAGGAAGAACAGTTCTCTATCCATACATCCCATTCTAGACAAGCTGACTTTCTGGCTTAACCACACACGGACCTTCGTAAACATTCTGCTAAACAACTGAGCATGTGTTTGGCAGGAATACGGATTCTGTTATGCCACTGAACATGGCAAAAATAGGTCACAACATTTGTATGCTACTAAATACCTTATTACATCATACCTTTTATAAGATCAGACAAGTTATTCTGTTCCACATTCTTCTTGGCGTAATTGAAGCACATATCATCCACTTCTGTTGCAAGAAAATACCAGCCATTCAAAGTTGCTCCAAGTAATGGGTATATGCAGGATGCCCCTGTCCCTGCAGAAGTGAAAAGCCATGATAAAGGCAAAACAAGTCTCTGGTGTTACATGCAGTGTGGCTGCTAACTATGTACTTTTTACAACAAAAAGAACTAATGTCAGGAAAATGCTGATTACTGATCAACTACTACGCTGAAGTTCTTTACTGAACTTTGTCTTCTTAATTTGAAATACAGCATTGTCAAAGATGCACTTTTAATAAAATAATTTAATAATCTGGAATAAATTTTCTAGTAAATGATCAAGTTCTTTTTAAGCTATTTTTTTTCTATGACAGTGATTAATTTATATAGTGAAAGCCAAATATATTCTGTTTTTACTAAAAAAAAAAAAACTATCACAAATATATTTCTTCTACATTTTTGTATTATCTACCACAAATAATTTACTTTGATGCATACACCAACCACAAAAAAAAAAATTACATTTCTGTTCCATCAGACTGACTTATTGAAACCAAAAGCATGCAGTTATTTCCAGCACTCCTGTAACGTCCTGCTTGGATGACTTACTGCTTTCCCACAGTCGGAACACGAAAGCTCACTGCAAACTCTCAAACTGAAGATTTTTCAATATTTGGAGAACTTAAAAAGAGCTGTCTCTTCTACTTAGCCACCTACCACGATGAAGTTCATAGAAATTGTTTTCAAAAATGCAACATAATAGCAAATGTGCAGAAGCTGGCTAACAAGTTTAAAAGTTATGAAAGGAAAGCAGCTGTGCACACACCACGGCATGGTAACTGAGATTACTGAACCCAAACTTTGAAGAATTTAGTGACTTCAGCATTTTAATGTCAAGCTTAAAACTTAAGTTAAAAAGGAAATTCCAGCTTCCCTCAATTACATTATGAGTTTACTCCAGCACAAAACAATCTTCAAAAACAAGTCTTTGAAATCATAAAGGAAGATTCTATTGACAAAAATAAAAGAGGTGAACTGAATTCAAATACACCATTGCAGGTACTTTTTAAAAAATTCATACAGAATCACCAAAAATTTGGAATCCAAATACCAATTTTATTATCTGTATGTGAATATAGCTCCTTGCTCCTACAGAGATTGCCTTCTTTATTTCTAATGAAAACCAAATTATGTGCATCAGTGTGCATCTTACAAATCCGTATCTCTACTGAATAGCTGTTCATATTAACCTACTGCTTAATCCAGATATTATCCAGATATTGTCCAACAATCCAGATATTGAAACTGAACAAGCTGCAATGCTCGTAGACACGTGCACTGGACAATATCATCCATCTCTGGATGCTTAGTCTAGTTTAAAAAGTATTTTGTTTTCAACAATATACAGGAAATCTTTGACCATCTACAACCAAAAGGCAGCTTTGCTAGTACTTGCCTTGGTTTCTAATTAAACCTCTTTTACAATTTAGCTCATGAAAATATCTGCATTTAAATAAATCAATCGAAGTTTAAAAAAGAGATCATTCATCTATCAAATACACCTGACACCATAGAAAAAAATTTATTAAAAGGAATGCTAGAAAATATTGCTATGCAACTCACAAACTCTCCCATGCATACATCCAAAAGCAAAATTAATAGATTGCTAATATAACATAATTCACTAGTTGAAAGATTAGGAAGAAATTACATCTTTTTTAATTCCTTTAGAATGACATTTTTTGCCTGCGTTACCAGCAGCATAATTTTTGTATACCACACAAAGCTACACCCAAGAGAGTTCAAGGCCAGGAAAAGCCAAATAATTGCCTGCTATAGCCATTCTTGTGTTTGTGCAGAGAAATCCTCCCCACTAAGAAGCCAAATGAAATACTAGCAGAGTCAGATTGCCCGTTTCACCATGGCCAGCACAGTTCAGGGTTTTTTTGTTTCTCAAACTGCATGTTTCTCAAAGGATGCGTAACGAATTTTATCAGCTAGTTTCATTGACAGTAAATAACGACCTGAACATTTTGCCTTTCCAAGTACCTATGTCAATGCCTCGCCTAAGGACTTGCTTGTCGGCATCCTGGTGACCAATGAGATCCTCCACCCAGTGGATGTAGTTCAGCCTCAAGGGAACGGTAGGAATAAGCCTTTCCACCGGGATGTCAATCGTAAGCCCAAAATCCTCCTTCAGGAGGGTACACGTCAGAGCTCTCACCGCCTCAGGGTCCTTGAAATTCAGGCTGAAAGGTACAAGCAGCAGTTGTGGGTGCCAGCGCCCTCTCGCTCGCCACAGCCCGGGGGCGGACGGACACGCACGG
>NW_009193084.1:0-6144 GCF_000690835.1 Fulmarus glacialis
CGTGAGCCGCCAGCTTCTCTAGGAAAATGGTACACAAATGAAACTACAGAAAATAGTGGTAACACTTCTAGAGCTAAACCCATTAAATCACCAAAATAAAAACACCGAAGAAAGTTACATATTTATTCCAACAGAAATGTAACCCTTTATTGCACTTTGAACATATACATGACAGTTATTTCCCACAATTACTGATTATTTCAACACTGATGCTACACCTGTCAAGTATAATGTTGCTTGAAGATGCAACATTTCAGGCACTGATCCTGCAGATCAAGTTAGAGCTAAAAGTATTTACAAAATTATACTTTCTTGCATAATATTCTAATTACGAAAAATTTAAAAAGAACATTTATGCAATACAAAATCAGAGGGTTGCATTTTTTTTTCATACAAACATTTTTTGACAATGATTTTCTCTATACATGACTTGACATTTCAGAAGTTTTTGCATTTTAATTTTTCTTTTATCCAACTAGCAATTCCCTTCCTTAAGTAAAAAACAGTAAAGCTTGAGCTTTAAAATGCTTTACCATATAATACAGAATCAAGATAAACTTTAAAAGCATATTTTGTAGCCTCCAGAATTGCATTTCCTTCTATTTGAATGAGAATTTTTTGATACTATTTTCAAAATGCACATGCAGAATGTGAGTGTGAATTAATGACTAATACTCTGCTCTACATCTTAAATATACCTCTCAAAGTCCTCAAGTGTTCCAATGCCAAGACTGAACATCTTAATGAAAAAAGTCAAAGCTGCATACATGATGATTTAGACCTTAAGTATAAACTGATATTAATTTCTTCTCCTTTTGACTATATTTCACTCATAAACCAGTTAAAAATGCTAAGAGCTGCTTCTGTTAAGCATCCTTTGCACAGGTGAAAGCAAGTCACAGAAATTTCTTGTCCCTTGGTTTTCAAACATAGATCTAAATTCTTGAGGGTTTGTTTTAAATTATATGTGCTTTATTAAGGAGACCATACTAAAACCACTAATACTAATCTATTGTTTACTAGAAAATGATCGCTCTAGAAAATAAATAGCTTATTTGATGTGCTAATTCCAGATGGAAGCTTAGGGTTTGATGCAGAAACTGCGGGGTGAAGTTCTTTGGCCAAACACAAAGAGGACTGCAATGGTTCTCATGTGGCCCTGACAAATCTTATAAAAGATGTAACTTCTATAAAAATATATTTAATACACGACAACTAACGTATATGCAATTATTCTCTTTGTGTTACAGAAATACTGAAAGTAAGCAACTTCCCTAATTTCCAGATGTGCCTCAGGTTAAAGTTTATGTAAAATGAAAACTACCCAACAATATTGCACTTCAGTGACCTGCTACAGCAATTAAAAACCTGATGGTCATTATAGCTACAGAAATCGCTCTTACGGTTTCCAGACAAAAGAGACCTTCCTGCGTTTTGATGGATTGGAAGTCAGCTTATTTAATGGAATTTTAATGAACAGTTCGAGTAAATTGGTTAGTCTATATAAATAAATGCTGAAAATGAGCAGAAGAGAGGAAGTTCATCTCCATAGTAGCATTTAGGAATACAACTTGAATATATCAAGGATTATATTAGAATGTCTAGATAGAGCTGATCAAACCAACACGAAAGGAAAGACAACTTGTCCTGAATGTGTACATCAGTATTAGAAAATGGGAACAAGTTCTGTGTAAGAAAAATCTTTTCAAGCAATATTAGAGACTACAGGATGTTATGAATTCCATGTTTTGATATAGCATCGTATAGCAGATAGTTTTAGTTAACTTAAGATTTCTCTTAGAGCTGACAAATAGGTTAGTTCTACCTTTATGTAAAACCTATCAGCAAACTAATAAGCAATAAAAGGTGTGAACCCTATTTTTATCTTGGAATTTTTTTGAAGCCTTCTATTCACATTACATTATTATTTTTTTCTCCACTAAAGGTTTTAAAATGCAGTTTATTTAGTTCCAAGTTCTAAACCATTTCCCTTGCCATTGCAGGTACCAAAGTCCAAGAATTGTCCTTTAAAATTATCCACGCTTTGCTTGCTACTTCTGTAAGTTCTGTACTTCCCATACAGGAAAACAACATAAATATTACAGAATACATTTATCTCTAACTGAGCAAGAAAAAGGAATACTGCACTGGGTACACCACTCATTTTTAAAGTATAATACTCTATTTGCAGGAGACTCATTGCTGTATTTTAAAAATATTAACATACAACATGAATCCTTATTATGTAAATAAATTTGCAACAAACCACCTTTCTTATAATGGTAACAGACCATTCTGAAGGGTAAGAATATAAATAAGTTATTGACAGTATGACATTCAAAAATTATGCAGAGATGACAAACATGGGATATTACTGGAGAAAAAAAAATCAGAAGAGAATGAGAAAATGCTTAGTATATAAACAAGCCAAATGACATTCTCCAAGAGCTCATACATTTATTTTAAAGGGGACTTTAATATGCTTTTGGCTCAGAACCATAAAAACACCACTAGCTCTGTCTTAATTTCAAATATTCTTAAATTTCTAATGACAGGACTTTGATGAGATTAAATTGTTTTAGCTATTTGAAAGTAGTGAGAAATGCCTGATGTAAGCCTTGCAATAATTTACTTAGAGACTTGGGGGCGGGGCAGGGGGGAAGTGGCATGCACACTTTTGTTACCCAGTGATGGAAATAGGTCTGTATAAAAAAAAAGATTAGCACCTCTCCCAAGATCAAGAGAGAAAGAGAAGCTGTAGCAGTTTAAGAAAGATTTCAAAACATCTGCATATTATTAAATGAACTGTGTAATTTAAATACCCATCTGCCTCTTTGTCTTTAACTTTTTATAGCATGGTCTCAAATTTAGTGAGTCTTGACTGCCACTTCCACAGTTCTCGAGTTGCAGTACGTTGCTATGTAATTAGCATTTAGTAATACAGTTTTTTAATTAGAGTAATACTTGCAATGAACCATAAATCAGAACCTGAAACTAGATTAGTTTGGATTATTATTATTTTTAGAAGCACCTATCCATTTATAATTTACTGTGGATGTACTTTCTTGCCAAGGCATTCAAAAGTAAAGCAATCCTGCTTGTATTTTCAATTAAAAACAAGCTATATTAATTAAAAAAGTGTATGATTACTTTTCAGTATTTTGAAGAATGTGGATATATATAGATATATACAGATATATATCTATCTATATACATCTATAGCACAACCTATGTTTGGGACATAGTATAGGTGGTCAAACTGACAAGGGGGAAATAGTAATTTCAAGAGAGACCTGCATACATTTAAAAAACCTCTGTACTTAAATGTCCTTTTAGTTTCATAGTTTTAGTATTAGTAACTTTAAAGTGTTACCATGTAAGAATTTCACTACTTATCTTTTATGGCTTAATGGTATTTATACAAATACTGCAGAATTGAAATATATTTTATACAGTTGAAGTTGCTCAGAATGCACCTACAATTTAACAGGAAGAGTTTAGACTAAAAGTTAGAGAAGTGTTAGGCACTGACAAGCTTGATGGTGGACTGCCTGTAGTTTAACAAATAGTTTTAGTGCATATTCCTATGAAAATACTGACTTCCATGGAAGACATAATAATATGTTCTAGTGAGCAACAAATTCTTATACTTTAATACTCAGCAACATTAAGTCTAACTCTTATATTACATTTTGAAAGACCGCTTATTGTTGCATATTCAAGATTTACTTATAGTTTTTACTATTTTGGCTATATGTATAATTAAAAACTAATGTATAACAGTAGAATGCAGAAACGTGTGCAAATGTCAAAGATTTTGTTTAACAACAGAAACTCAAGTTCAACCAGATTTTGTTCTTGTGCCTTATTATTTTGCCTAGGTTTTCTCCAGACCTTAATTATATTTTAATGCACTAACCACAATGACCTTAAAACTCCAAGTTTCTTAACTTTCATAGGTTTGTATGAATCATCAAAACGTAAATGAATCATCAATATAAAAACAATTACTGAAAAAATATACATGGAACAAGTGAAGAACTGCATCACAGTTTTACTTGAGACAAAGCTCTACAGCAGTTATCTTCAAAATGTACCTGATTTGACTTTGATAAATAAGTTACTGAAATATGTAATATAATCAACATACTTACCCGTGGGAAATAGCTAGAATGTTACAGTTTGGTAAATTTCATATGTGTCTACAGCAAAAGTAGACATTTAAAGTTTGACTCTTGAATCATCTTCCCGTTTGAAGTTGGCTTTAAAAGTTAAAGTGTATTTTCATTTGAAAATTGTTTTCCATCTTACAAGATTACTACTTTTAGCATATCTTTGGAGGAAAAGTGAGAAAAGGCTGAGAGCATGCTGTCCAAAAATACAGTAGCGATTTGCAAGCAGACGTTCCTGCAGAAAATTGAAGTTTCCAACATCCAGTTTAGTAGCAAAAATATTTATTCTCTTTCGACTCTTAGTGTGTTTCTGATGGTGAACTCCATTTTATTTTTAAACTGCTCATATGTCTTTGTTATAGGGAGCTCCAAGCAATTAAGGAGTCTGTTTCCAACGGGATACCTTATATGCAAAAACTTAATAGTAGGTTCAGGATCAAAACCAATAGGTGGTATAGAAAAAGAGCCTGTTACGAAGAGCAGAATATCCTCCAATGTCACTACAGACTCACCACCTAAAAAAACAGGATTAGGTTGTATCATTTATTACCTATTACCCATAAACCATTATCCTGCATGTTAAGTGTTAGAGGAAAAAACCCCTGAAATCAGGAAACCCCAAATCAATATGCTGAATGAACATGCAGTTATACAGCCCAATAAGAAAAATTTTAGCAAGAAAAACCCACTCGGGTTAGTTCTGAAAAATCTTAAGTGAATAGAAAAAACACTCTTCTGCAAGAAGAGACCATTGTTTTCTATCTTTTTTTTTGAGACACACACTATCTAATAAGAATAAGTTCACAGCAAAGCTGAAGAGAGGGGATTAAAGGATTCTTCTGTACCACTTAGGTTGGTTTTTTGTTTTTGGTTTTTTAAAACAAACAAACAAACAAACCAAACTCACAGCAGTTCTAGTACCAATCTTTCAGATATTTACTCCTCTCAAGTTTGATTGTAATTGGGCAACAGTTTCAGAAATTATAATTAGTAAGGAAGAGGGGGAAGAAGGAACAATTAGGAATTGACAGTGACCTCAAAACCTTCATTTATTTACCCCACTGAACTCTAAAAACCAAACCCTGCATGTATACCAGCAGCTAAATACCCTGAATAGGGAAGGGGGAAAAGAAAAAAAAAATTACTTACTTTCCACATCTTGCAAATAACCCATCCAAAAATCAGCACCTTCAACTTTATTTACATCTGATGAGGAATGGATTGTAAAGAGATCACAAATAGTTTCTGCTGAAAGTCTTTCAGGCTTGTGGCACAATATACTAGAGAACGCATCCGGATGCATTTCCATTTTCTCTAGCACACCAAGAGTTTTCAAACCTTGCCTAAAACTAAGAGGGGGGAAAAAACAAAGAGCAAGCATGCATCAGAAAGCCAGTAGGTAACTAATTGTACTCTGCATTTTATAAAGCTGTAAGACTGGACATAATAAAGTTTCCCCATCTGCAGTCTCCAAGTCTTGTCAGTAAGGTGTACATAGTAGTCCTATTTTATTTTAATCTTGGAAGATGCATTTAATTCTCATTTTAACGATCTAAGTGTTTCTGTGGAGCTTTTTGGGCAGATGAAAGAAATACCAGTGATATGCAGAAATTAACTTTATTTCCTGGTACTTGACTGTATAAGCATGGATTACTTTTAATTTTTATGTAAGAACATACTGAATTTCTTTCTTACAAATACCCCTTTAGAAAACACAGTTTAAATTCCTTGTCCCTAGGCAAAATGAGGTGTCTTAAAAGATAGTCTTCACTTGGCTTCTGCCGTCTGCATGTGTTTACATGCTATTATTTCTCCCTGTGGCAAATGCAGATAACAGTATCCTGGGCTGCATTAGGAATCGTGGTGCCAGCAGGCCAAGGGACCCACACTTGGAGTGCTCTGTCCACTTCTGGGCTTCCCAGTACAAGACAGATATGGACATTGACGACTGGAGGCTAGCCAATGTGACGCC
>NW_009193085.1:0-2184 GCF_000690835.1 Fulmarus glacialis
CCCACTTTTCCCGGCATCCCGGGAACACTCCCCCCACCCCCCAAGCCCAAACCCCCCGAGGTGCTCGGGGCCGCCGCCCCTCCGCCGCCCCGACGGGCTGGGAAATAGGTGGCCCGGCCGCGGTGGAGTTTTTCTGACGACGGCCCTACGGTCTTTGTTAAAGTAATAATATATGTACTCTAAGCGTCTCCTTTTCATGGTAATTGCAGCTTATTTGGGTATTTGTTTAGCTTAAGCAGCGCGGCGCTGACAATGGACGATTTGCTCTAGCTTGCATACTTTAGAAAATCGCACCTCTATCGATGCATATCTGAGCGTCACCTACGACCATCACTAAAAGGCTTTCGTGTTTGACTTACAGTCTGTAAGACCTGTATCGTGCGTTACCTGGAGACCAGCAAGTATTGTCCTATCTGTGATGTCCAAGTTCACAAAACTCGGCCGCTTTTGAATATAAGGTAGGAGAATGATGCAATGCGCACCCTGCATCTCTTATTTTACTTTATATGGGGAGACCAGCAGTAGTCGTGTAGATGTTATCTCTTCGTCTGCGATTTAAATCTGAAAGGACTTGTCAGTTTACAAGCTAACTCGTGTGCATGCTCTCTCTTTGGAGTTTTGTCATTGATTGAAATTGAAGATTTCTCTGGATGCGAGACAGAAAGTTTTTGTTAGTCCTTTTTTGCATATGCCAGCCACTGATGCAATGCCCCTTCCCTCTCTCCCATTCTCACGTGTACCATCCCGACAGTTTCTTCCTCCACTTTCTGTTTCTCCCAGACATGCTTCACTCCAGCCATAGCTCCTAGTCATGAAAACTCTCGCTGAAACTTTCCAAGCTAAGAGGCAAAAGCCTTCAAAGCATGCTTCTCCTTTCAGAAATATTTTTCTTGTCAACGTTACTTTTTGCTCTCTTTATTTTCTAGGGAGGACATGTAGTTTTTAAGGCCTTCCTTCAGTCTGAGAGAATTATTTTTCAGTTGTGGTAGCACAGATGAGTTTTGTTTTATAGCGGTATTTAGAGCAGTCTTAGTTTGATTACAAGGTCTTGTAAGTTAACTTTTTATGACTAGCCTCCCGCTTTGTAGAAGATGCCTCATTGTTGTGAAAGATTATAAATGAGGAGCTGCTGCTTGGATTAAAACATCAATTCATCTGCTTAATTTTATGTTTTGGGGTTGTTCTTTTTTCAGGTCAGATAAAACTCTCCAAGATATTGTATACAAGCTAGTACCAGGCCTTTTCAAAAGTAAGTAGTTAAATCGGGTTTTTTCTTAAAGAGCAGAAAAACAAAACCAGAGCTGCTATCCTATATCAGTACCAGGAGTTACAGAGTACGTACTAAAAGAAAAATGTGTGCTTTTCCATCTAGATGAAATGAAAAGAAGAAGGGATTTTTATGCTGCTCATCCGTCGGCTGATGGTAAAAGCTTCTCGTTCGCAACTTTAATAAATGTAGCGTTGACCTAGATGCTTTGCTGTTTCCTTTTTAACTTACAAATTATGTACGACAGAATTTTAAGAAGTAAATTCAGCATAATAAAAGTTTATTGTTTTAACAGCTAGGTAGCTTTAATTCATAATCTTACTATGGAGATTTTTTTTTTTCTTGTTACTGAGAATTGCCATTCTTCCTGATTTGAATTTCAAAATGTAAATTATTGTGGAAATTTCTGCGCAGCTGCCAATGGCTCTAATGAAGACAGGGGAGAAGTGGCTGACGAAGACAAAAGAATTATAACAGACGACGAGATAATAAGCTTATCCATTGAATTCTTTGACCAGAATAGGCAAGTTCCAGAATGGCAATATTTTATGTTTACCTGACTGATAGCAGCTATATTTATTATTTGTTGTAATTGTTTCATTTCTTCTCACAGACTGGAACGAAAAGGAAGTAAGGAGAAAGAAAAATCAAAGGAAGAGGTAAGTAACTTTCCTTTACTCCATAACACATGCAAGCATCTTTGAGGCAGGGTTGTAGCTGAGAAAAATACATAGGTATGTGTATCTAGAACAAAAGAAGCACATCTGTTATGGCGCTAGGTACAGAAGAGGTAAAACATCTTCATACAGCTGTATATGTAAGCAACTTTTTAAAATAAAAAATACCTGTGGTATTACTTTTAAATAGAATCTGATTTTTTATCAAATTCTGCAATAAATTTATATTTTAATAAATTA
>NW_009193086.1:0-6538 GCF_000690835.1 Fulmarus glacialis
CCACATTTTCCCTAGTCTTCCTTTTATCTGTGACCTATAGAAGCTTTTCTTGCTGCCCTTGACGTCCCTGGCCAGATTTTATTCTATCAGGGCTTAAGCCTTCCTAACCTGATCCCTGGCTGCTCGGGCAATTTCTCTGTATTCCTCCAAGGCTACCTGTCCTTGCTTCCACCCTCTGCAGGCTTCCTTTTTGTGTTTGAGTGTGTCCAGGAGCTCCTTGTTCATCCATGCAGGCCTCCTGGCGGGATGCATCGCTCCTGAGCTTGGCGGAGGTGGTCCTTGAAGATCAACCAGCTTTCTTGGGCCCCTCTTCCCTCCAGGGCTTTGTCCCGTGGCACTCTACCAAGCAGATCCCTGAAGAGGCCAAAGTCTGCTCTCCTGAAGTCCAGGGTAGTGAGCTTGCTGCGCACCCTCCTTGGAGCCTTAAGGATCTTGAAGTCCACCATTTCATGGTCACTGCAGCCAAGGCTGCCCTTGAGCTTCTCATTCCCCACCAGCCCCTCCTTGTTGGTGAGAACAAGGTCCAGCATAGCACCTCTCCTCATCGGCTCCTCTACCACTTGGAGAAGGAAGTTATCATTGATGCATTCCAGGAACCTCCCAGATCGCTTATGCCCTGCCGTGTTGTCCCTCCAACAGATATCGGGGTGGTTGAAGTCCCCCATGAGGACCAGGGCTTGTGAACGTGAGGCTGCTCCTATCTGTCTACAGCGGCCCTCATCCGCTTGGTCTTCCTGATCAGGTGGCCTGTAGCAGACCCCCACCATAATGTCACCTGTCCCTGCCCTCCCTTTAATCCTGACCCATAAGCTCTCGGTTGACTCCTCATCCATCCCCAGGCGGAGCTCCATGCACTCCAGCTGGTCATTGACACAGAGGGCGACACCCCCTCCTCGTCTCCCCTGCCTGTCCTTCCTAAAGAGTCTGTATCCTTCCACCCCAACACTCCAGTCATCGCAGCCATCCATGTCTCTGTGATGCCAATAAGGACAATACTTGCTGTGGCTTCCTCTTATACAGAGCATAATACTAGAGAGAATATTTACTGTATTTATTTAAGAAAAATTGGTACAGATTTATAAAGATTCCTTGTTCTTTTGAGATGATATGCTGTGTTTAAAATCCAATTTATTGGGATTATACAATGTTTAATGGTAATGTTGATGATAGCAGTTACTGACATAGCTCATAGTTGAAGACTGTGTGAGTAAGGGATTCATAATCCATATCTAATTGCAGCGTAGCCCAGAGCAGAAAAACAGCAGTTTCTGGTGAATGAGCATAGGCAGCGCTTAGTATTTGAGAAGGGTATTAATTTATTACTGTATTTTTTTGCAGTGGAGTTGCAGCCTTTCTTAAGGATAGTTTCTCCCTGTTTTCCTCTGGGTTCATCATCATTACTCTTCTACAGTGCTTTGAACTGCTATATGTGTTTAACACTTTCTAACACTTGACATTGTTGATATGCAAAGTGATCTGTGTGAAAATCATGTACTTTGTGTGAAATGCAAATCAGTTTACAGGAGTTCTGGGATGAGGGTTTTTTTGTGAAGTTAACCTTTATTTTGTGTCAACAAACAAGTCATTTTGCATTTGCTTCTTAATTGTTAATAAACAAATAAAGCAAATATTTACAAGAGAAAGCAGTTTTTCTCTGTGCATTAAACTTTCTGTGTGCTAGGGGGATACTCTGATGGAACCAGGAGAAATCTTTATAGCATTATGCAGTGTCGATTAAAAAAGTGGGAGAGCTTTACAGTCTGTATGTTGAATGTCAAACCAGTGGTTGTTCCCTGTAATGCATGACCTTATCATGTTGCTCATCCAGCTTGGCTGGTGTGGGGGAAATTGTAGGGAGACTAAATGGTCTGAGAATTCATACAGTTCCTTAGCTGGTTCAAGGAGGACATGCATGTTTGAGCTTTTACAGCCTGAAATGCGTATAAACTTGCCTCTCTTTCCACCTGAAGTAAAAGCACCAAGAAGAGAAAAGATGACCATGATCAGCTGGTTTAAGTTCTAAGGAGAGCCTTTTTTCCAGGGGAAAGGTCTCTTTCCTCTTCATGGACCGTTATCCAAATCCACATTGAGAGTCTTTCCATTAACGTCGCTGCGTTAACTCAGGCCAACAAGTGGATTGTCAAAGATATGCACCATTATCTTTTTGAAAAGTCTGTTTTTTTAGGTATTAGAGTACTCCTCAAGTTTTAAGTGAGACCTCTAACAAGCATTGCTAAAGACTAAGGAACTTGCTAATATTTTCCCTTTTAATAAGGATTACTAAATTACTAAAACTTACTGAAGTTTATTAAATTATTCCTTTTGCCTCCATTAGATTTTGGAACAAACTCAGAACAAATAAAAGTTTGATGAAAAAGGAAGTGTGGGATCTGGCAGTTACTTAGATAATTCAGTTCATAACATCTCCAGCTGAGAAAAATACAGCATTAATCCAGGATGTTTTAAAATACTGATCTTCTGAATCTTTATTTCAGAAGTGTAAAAAATATTCCATTATAATTGTTTCAGAACCAAGTCGAAAGGCTTCAGTAAGCAATGATGCAATAGAAAAAGAAAAGACGAGACTTCTGGGATTGTTTAAAGCTGATAGAAGAAGCAGCAAGGTAAGTGTTCAGCAGTGTGGTACCTCACTAAAGAGAACTGCTTTCTTTCCAGATGCATTTTGTCTGTGGGTGGTGGTGTGTGTTTGGGGTTTTTTGTTCGTTCATTCTTTCTTTCTTTCTTTTTTTTTTTCTACCAAGGAATAATCTGTTAGCGGATGCATAAACTGTGTTTAATCAGTGCAGCCTGATGGAGATACCAGCTGCTTATTGAAGGAGTCAGGCATGTTGACCATTGAAATTTTTTTTTTTTTACATGCTGTGGCTTCAGTAGGTGTTAGTAAAGGGCAGTAGCTTCAAGCAACTTATGTCCACTTATTAGTAGTGCTCAGATTACAAAATGCATTTATGAAAGGACTGATGTAATATAGAATACATTAAGATATCAAGCAGAAGTGTCTTATTAACTCTTCTGTGCATGGGTGATAATCTGTTTTAAAGCATTTGTATCTTTAGGAAGCTCTGTGCAGTCATGCTATTGCCATCTCCAAGTCTGTAAAAGCAATTAATCAGGTGTAGAAGAAATAACTTGCAGTACTAAAAGGAATAATAAACTGAAGGATCAGTGTCTGCTGGGGTGCATGTTAGGCATTTTTAACTTTGTTTTTAATCTTGAGATGGAAAAATTAAAAAAGAAATTTTGTGTGAAATTATTTTCGTCTGTTGAGATGCCTTTATGAAAAATTTGTCATTCATCACAGAAATTAGATACAGAAAAACTTTCTAACTCAAGAACATATAAAAACTACTGGGCTTTTAATGTCATACTTTTTGCATCCTTTGCTACAAATATTAACTGATTTTGATTATAAAGTATTTAATACTCTGGGGTATCAGAGTTAAAAGAGAACTTTCTTTTGTCTGGTTTAAAAAGCCCTCCAGGGCTTTTGCAGTGAAATCATAAAATATGGGTCTGATTAACTGGTACTAAGAAATATATGCTTGTTAATGGACCAGTGTTTCACTTACCCTTCCAGAATTTTCAGTCATGTTTTTAAAACTGTGAAAGCTTTCCAAAATCTTTATTAGTTCTCTGCCCTTTTGATTATGATCAAATTTGGAGTGCTTTTGCTGGGCAATAGCTTCCTTCATGGACGCTGGGAATTACTGTGTTGAAAAATGTCATCTGTCATGGATGCTGAGCTATTCTTATCATCTTAAAAAGGACACATGGAAACTGTATTTTATGAGATAGGAAGTCAGTCACTTTCAGAGTGTTTATCCTCTGTAAGAAAATCTTTCCCATTTAGAAGGGAACAAAAGCATAACTGGAGCAATAATGCTGTATCTGCCTGGAAGAATCGAGTAAACAAGGGAGCTCAGCTTGAGCCTCTCTAGAGCATGCTGCGGGGCTGTTGTTCCTCTGGAAGAATGGCATGCAGTTTCTGCATTATAGTTTGTCCTCTGATTCCCTTTTCCTGAACTTCAGTATGAAGTGGAGTTTAAATTTGGAGTTCTTGGAGTTCTAACTCCTGAAACAGCTCAGATTTAACTTGTAAAATATTTACGCTTGAAACTTTAGAAAAAGTTGCTATGAAGCATCCCAGTTCTGTGGTTACTGCAGTGGATTTCTCACAGCTGAGTGTGGGATGAGTGTCCCAAGATTGCAAACTCCTCTCTTTTTTTTTTTATTTTCTTCCTCATGCTTGTTAATCAGAGACATAGGAGGTGATACTCCTATGGGGTTTTTAAAATACAAATTTTAACAGATGCTAAGGATATTGAAGATCAATTAAGAAGTTACAAGTAGTATTTGACCTGGGAAAAAGTAGGAACTGTACAAAAAAGTATGAGAAACAGCTTCTAAATCTGAGGTAAAGGTGTAAGTCTTTCTTGCTGCTAGTTCTGACAAGTTAATTGACTGTTCTTGGTCATTTCTTTATTGGACTCTTACTTTCAAATGGTAAATACTCTGTAGGAAAAGAAATTAAACAACCGTTTTCGTTGTTTCATCCAGCAAGGAAGTCCTTGTTGCCTTTTCAATACAAACCTGTAGGAGTTTGAACCCAAATAGATGGAAGAATTACTGAGAACTGAAGAATAGCACAGCACACAGGACCAAGCAGGTGTTAACTGGCCATAATACATCTGGCTTGGAGTTGTGGAAGATTTCTAGCCAAAACAGCAGTGAAACTGCTGAACAGACTTAGTTAGCAGAATGAGGGCAAATTAATTGAGTTCTTTTAAGAAAGGATTTGGTACGTTTATGAAGGGATTATATGATGGGATGCTCTGTGATTTCAGGGCACTGGAATCAAAGGCTCAGAGTTCCTAAACTCTGCTCTTTACAGTTATTCTTACATTTTTACTCCTCCACAAGACTTAAAGTTGGTTCTGTTTATTTGTTGTATTTTTTCCTTTATTTGAATTATGATTTGCAGTGATTTCTGTGTGTGTATGTATGTGGTCATGCATAGCCTGTATTTTAGAACTAGTTGATGGCAAGAGTTGTCCAAAATCTTGCACAGTAGTAGCGCTACAGAGTTGCCGGCATTTACAAGGGTAAGGCAATTTCTTTTGCAAGGGAAGAAGAGTATTACCCTGGGTTGCAAACTGTCCTGGATCAGGTGTCACTGCACACTACAGGCCTACGCTCAGATTTCCATGCCCACACACACACACTTGCTTTCTCAGCTAGCTCACTGAAAGCAATAATTGTCGTATGACAATACACTAGATCTAACTTTTTGAAAAAAACCTTTCTGATGTCTTAAAAACACTATGACACAGAATGAAAGCAGAGTCCTATTCTCATGGTTAATACAAATTTGTTGAAAGTATTTCTTTGGTTAACTTTGTACTGGCAGGCTTAATGCCAGATCAGGTATCATCTTGTTCTCTCCATTCTAATTTTATGCTCGATCAGTTACCCTCTGTTCTCCTGCAGCTGGCATAAAAAACATAAAGGTGGCATGAACTCCATATCTTTTTGATGTGAAATGTAGTCATGTGCCTGAGGCTAAATCCAGATCAAATTGGCACTGCTAAGCAATCCAGTAGAGCAGAGGTCCTGTGCAGACAATCATGGGATCTAGGCTTTAGTAGGGTATATGCTAGTGCACAAGAACAGTCCCGTCATTGACAAGTGGCAGGGAAGAAGTTCTCTGCTTGTTCCCCTGTGTCTCTGGGTATAGCAGAGACTTGCAATCTGATCCCTGGTGCTACAGGAGTTGCTTACTACTGTTTTCCTCCTTGCCCAAGAATTGTTCTGTTTCTTTATATTCTTGTTCTTAAATCTTTCTGCTAATGGATTTCTTAGGGCCTTGCCTACATCAGAGAAATTTTGCAGACTACTTCAGAGTTTCTCAGTGTATTGGGTTTGCGTGGCAAGGTTTTGGTAGCGGGGGTGCTACAGGGATTGCTTCTGTGAGAAGCTGCTAGAAGCTTCCCCTATGTCCGACAGAGCCAATGCCAGCCGGCTCCAAGACGGACCCGCCACTGGCTAAGGACGAGGCCATAAGCGAGGGGGGCAACTCCTCTGTGATAAGTTAAGAAGGGGAAAAATGTGGTGCAACAACAGCAGCTGAAGAGAGGAGTGAGAATATGAGAGACACAACTCTGCAGACACCAACGTCAGTGAAGAAGGAGGAGGTGCTCCAGGCGCCGGAGCAGAGATTCCCCTGCAGCCCGTGGTGAAGACCATGGTGAGGCAGGCTGTCCCCCTGCAGCCCATGGAGGTCCACGGTGGAGCAGATATCCATCTGCAGCCCGTGGAGGACCCCACACTGGAGCAGGTGAATGCACCCGAAGGAGGCTGTGACTCTGTGAGAAGCCCACGCTGGAGCAGGCTCCTGGCAGGACCTGTGGACCCGCGGAGAGAGTAGCCCACAGTGGAGCAGGCTCCTGGCAGGACTTGAGACCTTGTGGGGGACCCACGCTGGAGAAGTATGTTCCTGAAGGACTGCACCCCATGGAAA
>NW_009193087.1:0-2329 GCF_000690835.1 Fulmarus glacialis
CCTCCTCACAGCCGGTTTTTGTGCCGGTAGGAGCGTTGGTGGATCCCTCCGGTGAGAGGACGGGAGATGATAACTCCTCTGCGCAGAGGGAAGCAGGGTGAGAGCGGGGCGATTCAAATTCACACGGTTCCACACTGCTGAATCCATTTTAAAGTCTGTCACCTGGTGCAACAAGTGTCTTTTCTTCAAAGTGCTTTGCTCAGCCAGGAGGAACAGGGCTCTTGAAGTCTCCAAGTCTGCTTTCTGAAGCAGCTGACTAGATGCAATGTTCAGACCTACCAGAGGGAGGACGTGGGAGGCCCATGTGAAGAGCAGGACCCCCCTTGGGTGTGCTTAGTGTTTCACTTCACATCTCCCACGCACTTTTGAAGTGACTCTCCCGGCTGTCCCCCCCATGCTGTTGGTTTGGTTCACA
Organism: Fulmarus glacialis; assembly: GCF_000690835.1. Classification (NCBI taxonomy): domain Eukaryota; kingdom Metazoa; phylum Chordata; class Aves; order Procellariiformes; family Procellariidae; genus Fulmarus; species Fulmarus glacialis. The sequence continues at coordinate 416 of NW_009193087.1, forward strand.
TCGCCAAGCGGTCTCAGAGTATGGAAACTGGATTCCTCCTGGCTGAAACGAAACTGGAAGATGCTGTCTGGGATGCACATAATGCATCCAGCTGGGGAGCTAGTCCAATAACCTCTTTCCAAACATGTACGGTGTGGGTGTTGGGTCACTGGCACCAACCATGTCCCTTCACAGCTCTGCTGCCGCTGCAGAGATGCTCCTGCACAGATGCAGCCCCTGCACTGGGTGCAACCGTGAAGAGAAACCCTCCGGCTGAAGTTAGTTTTTAAAAGGCATGCAATGATGATAGACCTTTTTTTGAGGGTCCAGCTTCCTTTCACAGCAGCTTTCTGCAGTAGGAGGCTGCACAAAAGGACGCTTGCCATTATTTAGCCTTAGAAAATGTGCCAGAGGCCTTTTAAATGGCATGGAGGGCCATGGAAGAACAGCAGGGACAGGCTGATGGCAGAGTGCCAGCATCCCAAGCGTTGCACTGGTTGGGGGCAGAAGCAGCATCTGTAGTCCCTGGCATCAAGTGCCGAACACCCTGTTCCCAGTGTCCAGGCAGCACCTAGAGACCCTGCTATTACCTGTCACACCTTGGGATGGACAGACGGACAATAGGTTTCCTTTTTCTGAATGTCTCACAAAGGTTTCAGAGCCATCTCCCTTCAGCTCTGTGTTAGAGAGATTTCTCTTGTTTTGGGAAAAGGCATCTGGAGAGTTTTACACCTCATTGTGGAGATGGAAAGAAGTGACGTTTCTCAAGATGGAAACAAATCCTGCGGTGGGGGAGGCTGGTGAGCGGCTCTGCCCTCAGGTTCCCCTGCCTCCCCGGGGACAAGGTCCAGCCTGCAACTTTCAAGGACGCAATGCTTGCGTACCTGCTTCCTACCTGGTAGAGGCTGCGGATGCACCTGGCACTGATCCAAGCTCGAATCATGGTGCAACTTCCTTCGGCGCCAACAGAAAGGGCTGCCAGCGCCCAGCCACCACCGGTACCCGTGCGACTGAAAACGTGAAGCTGTGCACCAGTGTAATCTTTGCAAGGCAGAAATCTCATGTGAGGGTATGACACTCACTGTTCAAGTTTTTTGGTGGTTGTGTTGGTTTGGGTTTTTTCCAGCATGAGAGAAATAGACCAAGTTTTTCATATTTGTTCAAAAAAAAAGAGAAAATACTAGGAAAAATGTGTAATAAATACGGATCTAAATTAAACTTTATTTACCATTTAAAGAATGAGAATTGAATGATGTATTCTTAACAGGAAGTTGTCTGCATTTCTTAAATGAAAAACCTTAAGTTTGAAAAACGACAACTGCACCTTGTTGAAACTTCATTGTATATTAAAATAAGTAAGCACATTTTTCTCTTGTGAACATGGCACTAAAATGCAAGGGAGGGGGAAGTGAAATTATAGGCTAACAGTAGTATTGTTGACTTGTAAAAGAAACAAAATCTTTTTCCTGATAGAACTAAGCTGTAATGAAGATAAAGAAAAGCTCTTGTCTCTGGAGAAAAAGCTTAAGGAAATAAGTGTGGCACGTTGATGTCTATCTGTTACAATATAGTTACAACAGAACAGAATTAAGGGACAAAATTAATCTGGATGTGTAATAAATGGTGAAATGAGGAATCTGAATAGCCCTACACTGTGCTTCAAGTAACTTATTTTGGACCACTTATTCATTGCAGAAAGCACTGATGCCCAGCAGTAAGATTATCACTTACAGTAATATTTTAAAAACACTTCACATAAATGTTTTTATCCCAAGCCTACCAGCAGTCCTGTATTCCCAATTTCTCAAGCGTCCCAAGTCACACAAGCGCGTGCCCGGACCTCCACACCTCTCATCTTCGCTGGGTGCAATATGGTGGCGGAGGAAACTACAGCTGGTAATAATCCGACAGGCTGGGGCCAACCCCGTTAGGGAA
>NW_009193087.1:2360-4111 GCF_000690835.1 Fulmarus glacialis
GCTGGAAGCGGGTGATGCAGGAACGGGGTCTGTGTCATGTTTAGGTGACTCGGATAGGGAGCTGACACTGCTGGTTGCCCTGACGGACCATCCTCGAGCATCGGGCGGATCGCTGCTCGTTTCAGGATACACCTCTCCTAGCCTACCCTGAACACCCGCTTCAAAGAGACTGACTGTGTGCCAGATGGGCCAACTGGAGTATTTTTTGCTTTGTTTGGGCTTTTGTTTGTTTTCTGTTTTGGCTATGTTTCCTCATGATAAAAGCAGCCTTTGATACGAGTGCAGCACTTAACGACACGCATCTCTTGTTCCTCCTGGCTCCCCGCTCTAGCTCCATCTCTGTGCATCCCCGCCCCTTCTTGTTATGCTTTTGCTTCGTTATCTAACAACTGTTTCTCTGTTCTGCAAATTACTTTTAGCTCTGTGCCAACATCCTTTCTCTGTAGGCTCCCCAAAGGTTCAATTATCTGCCACTTGCTCCTTCCCTTCTTTCTTCTTGTGTAATTTTCATTTTAACACTAATTACCCGCTCCACACCAAAGATACCCAACTGTCCCCAGCTCTCACCGCCCCGGTGGCTCCACACCCCTCTTCCTGACCTCAGCCATGCTCTGAAGCACAAACAATGACTTCATCTCAACGTTCATAACCAAAAAGGCTCAAAGGCAGAAGTGTTTCTAAGAGGAAAAGGCAGTCTCTGAAGACACAGTTCCCCATTATTTCCCTTTTTGGCTCCTCGGGAATGGACTGGGCTCTAAAAGGCATTACTGGTAGAGCTAGCTATCCCAGAAAAATCCACGTCAACGCTGCAGTTTAACATCACAGTAAGGGAATCGGCGTGGTCCCACAATTAATAAACTATTAGCAAAAGGACCTTCTTGCCCAGTTAAGTTGTGCTGATATGGTTGGTTTTGCTAACAGCGTTATATTAATCAGCAATGTGATTTTTATCAGTACGGTTACGCTGTCAACATTTGTATGAAACGGCCAGAGCCGGGGTTTGAGACTTCCTCTCGCTGTTCACATGGCTATGCTCCCTCCGTTCTCACTTTGACTGACAGCATCACGGTCACACCATTGCTCTCCTACAACTCACCTATCGGGGTGGAAAGCCTCTTTTATGATTCTGTCTTTTCACTGTGTAACGCTCTTTTCGTAGGTCTCAAGCCCTAGCTGTCCAGATAAAATTACAGAGAAATGGCTGCCCTCCCTCTTCAGCTGCAAAGAGGAAGCGTTTTTACAGGAACTTTGCCCAGTACCTCTGGGAGCACTTCCTTATTGCAGGTCCTGCCCCTTGAGTTGGCCTGAATTGCTTTCTGCACATCAGAACAATCTCTCAGTATCTAGAGTACACTTCTGCACTTCCAGACAAAAGTTTTTATATACTTTAAGCTGAGAACTTTCAAAAGTCTTTTCAGGGTTTAGACACTTACCATAATGAAAGTTATATCTACATATTTGATGATTTTGGAAATCCGTGTTTTCAAATCTGACTAGTCTTGCCTAAATTTTCTCCTTCCCCTGTCTTAAAAGTACCAGCACTTGGTTTACATTTTAAGTGACTGTGCTCATCATCCTTATGTTTCAAGAAATTCCAAAGAATGTGCCACAGTCTTGTTATTAGGGACACTACAAAACACAAAGCTGAGCAGCTCTCCCTGTGACGACACTGAGCAGGCTTCTATCCACCTGAGCAGGCTTCTATCCACCCTTCTATCCACCCTTTACCAACCTGATCTCCTTCTATGACC
>NW_009193088.1:0-24165 GCF_000690835.1 Fulmarus glacialis
TGAAACATGGCCATTTATAAAGATACTAGTAATAATGGTAAAATATTTGATTTGAAATTTAATATGTGTATCAGAAATTTCTAATGCGTTGTTCTTCTAACAGAAGCTTTTCCTTTTAAGATACTAAAGTGCTTGCTCTGGACTGCTCTTCTTTATTATTTAAACAACATAGCAATTCTATCAGTTTTAATGAAGTATCTATTCCTGACTCAAGTTGGGCAATTTTCACTCTTCATTCAAAGTTATGGCTACTTAAAGGTACATAATAAACCGTCGATATTAAATGACTTAATTGTTGTTTAATGGTCAAGTCAAAGTGGCAACAGGTAGTTGCAGCAATGACCTTAGCTGTATCATTTAATATACATAGTAGATGTTGATATAGTTTGACTAGTTATATAAACTAAGAACATAGAAAAAGAACAAATGCTGAAATAGGAAAGGTAGTAAAAATCAGTGATGTGTGAGTCTCAAAGGTTCAGAGGCTGACAGACATCCCCCGGTTTGTATTTACACCGTTATGAACCACTCCCATTTTCTTCTAACTTCCCTCTGAAAGTCTTCAAAGTACCAAGAACCGCTCCAGCTGCTTTTCTTTCCAAAAGCAGTTCCCCTGCAGCAGATCTGCTTTTTTACACTGTTCTTTTACAGCCCCCTTATAAATTTTCTCATCTTTCATGGTGGCTTCCAGGCATCACTGAAATGAGAATTTGTGTTATGTCATTGTCCTGGAGAGTTCAAGGACCTTTGGGTGAGGGGAGAGACAGGAAGCGCAGGAATCAAAGTGGTCTGGGATTGCTTAATTTTTTTCACGTTATCTCCTGAGAGTGGACATTTAATGGCAGGCAGCTTAGCTCAGAATAATAGTATTTTGCCTTTAAGCTGAAAATGACTCTAACCTTTGCAGTGATGGCCCAGGAGAACTTGACCTGCCATGCCATGCTGTTAGTGTCCCCCTCCTCCAGCCTTCCCATGCAATGTCAGTACAAGTCTCCTCTCAGTGCATTAGTGTCACTGTGAACAGTAATTGCAGTAGCAGGATGCAGTCAGAAATGTTGTCGTATGCATGTGTTTATCTCTCCTAATGCACCAAAGCAAGAGGATAGGGTGAAAAACACCCTCACCCTTGCAGACTGCAGTGCACTGGTGACAGCTTTCCATTTAATTTGGAGGGATGGGGGGGGCAGTTCTCTGTGGAGTATGTGGAAGAAATGTGGGAGTTGCTTAACACAAGGTGGGAGAATGCTGGCAGTTGCTTCTGAGCCTTCACCAGGCTTTCGGCAGCAGCTCCCGTGTTGATCTTGGGGCTGGCTGCTCTTGCGCAGCAATGTGAGCTTCCAACTCTGAATGACCAAGGGGGATAAACTTTACCATTTTTGGTTTGTGTATTTAGATTTGTTCTTCTGAAATGCTGCCTAAAGAGGCTAAACTGCCCCTCTCTGCCGTAGTAGTTTTTATTACAAATTACTAAACCATGTATTGAATATGAGGTTTTCTTCATATTCAACTAATTGATTTCCATGTTTGTACTACTAAGACATGTGCCTATTGCACACATCAGTCATTTGATTTCTACTGAAATTTGGTGAGATGATACATGTGGTCTTTCTTTAAAGGTTGCTTATTCACTGATGTCTTTTTCAAGCTAACTACGATATGAATAATACAACTTCTCATTTCAGAAAATAGGATTGGTTGGGTTCTGTGAACCTTGGACAGTAGTCAGACCTAGAGTGGGTCATCTTTCTAACAGTGTGTGGTTGCATCCTGTGTAGGCATACACCTAACAGACAATAAATGTAACTGTGACAGTGAACTAGAAGTTAGGTGGTAGAAGTTAACCTTGCATCCCTTGAAAATGAAACCACAGACATCTTAGCACTGAAGGAGGGTATTACAGAGAGAGCAAAGTAATGTTCTGTTATGGAATAGGTGACCGGTATGGGGACATTTTGCTCAAGAGTTGCACTCTTGGTTTGCAAATGGACACCTTTCATTAATATTTTTGAAGTTGTTTGTTTGCTCTTTATTTATTGTAGGATTTTACCATTACGACTACTTTTCATCTAGCGTACTTGAAGGATTTCTGACCTTTCTAACTGCAAACTCTACTCACATCCCAATCCCATAATGGGATGTAACCCAGGTGTACATCATACTCTTTCTTACACTTTTGGGTTTGCAGTCTGAAGAAGAGCCTGCAAAATTTTATGTGCTAAAACTAAATTCCCAAATGTCATGTCAGTTGGTCTGGTTATTGGGATGCTGGCACATGCTGTGGTGTTCATCCACTTGGTCTAGATGCAATCAGTAGCATTTCGGCTCCCTGGGTGCCCCCCACTTACTAATTTGCAGAGACACTATCGGCTTTTTCACTCAGTGGGACAGGTCTAGTACAGCGTGCCAGCTTGTTTCATGGAGAGTGGTTAAGCTGTATGTCTGTCTGTATATAATAACACTGTTTACTGTTAGTTATTCTCAAAGCAATGTAGATGATAGCATTAATTATTGTTACAATAAAAGAGTCAGTGGCTGAGACTCAACTGATATTAAGCAGTGTTACTTGATTAATTTCTTCCCTTTGTGCATTTGTCTCATTTGCATTTTTAAATTATAATTCCTAAAGAGGCGATCTATGTCACTGTAGGGCATCATTAGAAGATTTATATATATGGGTTTTGGGCAGCAGGAAGAAACCCAGCATTCTTATCAGCTGGTCAGGGAATTGCAGCTGTATTGAATCGATGTGAGATGAAGCTTCTTGAAAAGTCAGAGTGCCATTAATGTCTGATGAAACATGAAAGCTTAGTGGCTGGTAGTGGAATTATGGTGTATTCAGGACTGTACAATAAACAGTTTTCAACCTCGGTTAGGTAGGCATTGTCAGAGAAAACAGTGACATGTAATTCCCAAAATAGTTTATCCGCTGCAAGCAGTGTATTTATGAACAGTTATGTGAGCGTGCCACAAGCTATGGTTGAGTAAGACTTTCAGGTTTTGAGGTATGTCACTGTAGGTTCACATTTTTTTCCTTGCAAGTAAGTGAGAGTTAAAAAACAAACCAAACCAAACCAAAACAAAAACCCAAAACCCCCAAACAAACAAAAAACCAAATATTCTCTGTAAATAATCTTATCAAATGAAGATGAGGATTTAACCTGATGACATCTAATTTCTTTCGAAGTAGTTAGTTGTTAACTTGCCAAATTTTACTCTTGAGGTAGTTAATCACCTGAAGCATATAAGCTGCTCTTTTCAGTTTGATGGTGTCCAGGCAGTGAGAAAATTGCTGTCCATAAAAGCAAGTGAAATACCTATGTTTTGTCCTCATTAATTAAAAAGCAATTATAATAATATTCACAATAATATAAAGTAAAAAATAGGGTGGTTTCCAGGTAGAAAGGACTTCCTGAGATGCCCTCAGATTACATTGTGTGTGAGAGAGACAAATTTTATGAACAACCTTTGACAGGAGGTAGTCTGTCCCATCCCAGAGCTTTTAAACACTCGGTGAGATTTGTCTCTCGTAGAGGACAGTACATTATCAAATGAAACATCCCAGTCATTCAGCACTCATAGCAGCTGGAGCAACTGTAGAGTGGGGTTAGTCTGTTTAAGAACCACCATGGAAAGCAGTTCAGTTATAACACCTTACTTAAAACCTGTTGTCTGGGTTATAGATGTGACTACTTAAGAATAAAAACAAATGTCCTTCCATGCTGGATGCTAAACCTCTTGTTAAATATTTATTTTTAAAAACGTATTGTTCGTTAATTTTTTTATTGCTTTTAGTTGCTTACCAACTTCTTTTGTGTAGTAAGACTCAAGAACATGAGGATCTGTTTTTCCTTTTAAAATAATATTCATATTCCAATGTAAAATCTGGAATTTATCATGGAAGGATTTAAAAAAAAAAAATCTACAACATCTTATTTATTGATACTGTGTCAGTAGTCAGTGGGACATTCCAGCAGGTGGTTTGAATTTTTGATACAAATCACTGACCACTTCTCAAATGAGTGGTTTTTTTACCTGACTGTCCGCTGTCAAAAGGATCTGCTATGTGTAATTACAACTGTTTCTACAATACTGTAGAAATACAACATTGAAAAATGTGTTGATGAGGCTGTCTTAGCTTTTTTGAGGAAGAACATAGCCCTTACGTTTTGAGGTTTCTCTCAATATGCAGAATTATGGAGAAAAGGTTAGGATTTAATTATCTGATCATCTTTCCGTAATATTGAGTTCTTCCTATCAGCAGTCTGGAGTCCTCTTCATTAGAGCTGCATGTGAACTAGTTCTTGTTCAATGTTGTTCATATTAATATGAATGAATATAAAAATATGAACACGAACATATTTCATATGTTGTAGGCACATGATGGACACGGAGGAAATCACTTTTCTAGATAACCTTCTCCCTACAGCATTAGCTGCCATGAAGCAAAGGGAGACGCTTGTCATGTCTATAATGAAAAGAAGAAAGCAGTGAAAGGACATTTCCTAACTTCTGAGAGTCAGTGATGCTTTAGCACTTTGAACTCCTTTCACCAGGATAGTGGGAGGGCTGTGGCAGAAGCTTAGGAAGATCATGGAGAGATCTTAACTGCTGTGTTGGTGGGAATTGTTCGTTGCTGCAAAGGCATCAGCTGTAAGCACCTGCCCTGTCTTGCGGGTCTTCTGTAACGTGATCTTAAATCTCCTCCCCTAGAAGCACTTATACTCCCTTGCACAGAGAGGTTGTTCTTGGCTGAGCGATGGGAGAACCATGATTTCTCTTTGCTCTGCGGTGTCACTATGACTGTCACCAAATACTCCCATGTGATCTTTTCCTCAATCTGTTCCTTTCCAGGGACTAGGTGACCTCTTCCACTACATTGTGGAGCATAAACAGATTATGCTCTTGAGCATTTACACTTTTTGATCAAAGCTTGAAAGTTACCTTCTGAACGAGGACTGGGGGTATCATTAAACAACCTGCAAAAGTCTTATATACTCCCAAGGGCTTTTCGGCCCTCTGACCACCTCATTCAGATGACGAGATGGTGCAAAATTTCTAGGAGTGGGAGGAAAGAGCTGGAGGAAAGCGTGCATGGTATACTGAGCTCTTCGACCTGCTTGGAGATGATAAAAGCTTTGGAGTCAAGGCTTAGTGGGCCCTGACTCTTTAAGTGGGCTGTTTGGGAGTGGAGAAAGCATCAGATTTTTTCCCTCGGGACCCAGGAAGGGGAAAAAACCCAGGGAAGGAGGAACTACTGGTGATTCCGTAGGCCCTCAGAAGGTTGCTGCTGCTTGAGCCTCCTTCCTCCCTCCTCGGCCGGTCCCCAGCAGCAGCGGCTGGCTTGCGGCCAGGCAGCACCTTGTGCTGCCTCACTCGAAGTCTCCTCCCTTGCTGTTAGCGGTGATGTTACCTCCAACCTCCCCAGCCCGGTGACCAAATCTCATTCCCTGACAGTCTTATGTTCTACGGTTCATTTAAATGGGGTCATATACCAGCAAGGGAAGTACTTTGAACCCAATTAGGAGAGGCCTGGGCTCCCCTTGTTGCTCCACATTTGTTCCAGCAGTAGCTCCGGGGAAGAAAGACACCACCGGCAGTTTCATAGGAGTTGGCGAGGGGAAAAGCTAAATCACTAAGATCCAGATGACTGTCACCACCTGGTAAGAGAGCTGTCCGTCAGGAGCATGGAGGTGGTGGCATAACGAAGACGGGAGGTGAGCAGTTGACGTGGGGACAATACCAGGGCATGGGCTAATACTGGTAACAGCCAGGAAGGTGGGCGTGGAGGCATGCGGTGGCTACGCTTGGCCTCAGCACGTAGAGCCAAAAGCAGACATTGCTGCTACTTTCCCAAAACCTGAGATGAGGGCTCCGAAACTAGCTCCTGACATTGCTTGGGGATCGTTTACAGCAGATGCCTCTTGGCAGCAGTGTCCTTAAGGGCGATAACAAATTCAGTGTGTGTTACATATACAGGAAAACAGCGCTAAACAGGTAAACTACAGCACTTTCAGGATTAAGTGTCTTTGTGGATCGTACTTTCTGCCCTGATCAAGGCCTGAAATATGCATATATATTTACTAATATTTCTTAAAATGTAAATAATAACTAGAGAAGCTTTATTCGGAGTACTTAGGGAAAATTTAGGGAAGGCTTCTTCATTTTATCAAAAGCTAGCCATAATCTAGTATATAGTCTTTTCCAGAATACAAGTGCAGATTTACAACAAGAGTATAAAATGTAACTGAAGTCACAGTGTGTTTGCAAGAGACTGCTTTATTAATTTCCCTTCAAGACAAGTTAAGAAGTCACTTTATTTAAATTGCTCACTGTATTCCACACCACATTAAGGCTTCTGGACCCATCAGGATGATTGTGAGAGAGGGAGCTGGCAGGAACAATACACAGGAGAACTGCCCATTAAAAAGGTGTATGGAACTCTGCAAAGAAAAAAAAATTATATACAAAGCTGAAACTTTCCTTCTGCTCTAAGATATGTTTTAGAAACGTTCCACAGCTTTTATTAAGGTATACAAAACTACTGAATTATCAAACCTCAAATTACTCATTCAGAACAGCTTAATTAAAATTAATGTAATTGAGACTTTATTCCCTCTGCTACCAATACCTGTATAGCATTGTAAATGATGTTGGGATAGTTATTCCCAGGCTACCACATTGCAAACAGCTTTATAGCACCTCAGCGCATATGCCAGCAAGGAACTGTTTTGTATTTGCCCTGTTTTTCATCATATTCTTTCTATAAGAGTCTGCCAGGCTTAGAAGCAGCTTATTGGGCTAAACGGACCTTTATTCTGAGCCAGTATTTTTTTTTTGTAATGTTCTTTTTGTATTTACCTAGCAGTTTATGTTTTCCAAACACTTTCCCATCATTAACTCCTTAGGCCCCATGGGTTTCATCAGTAAATTAAATGCATTCAGCAGTGTTGCCGGGTGCTGAAACTGGCTGGCACAAACAGTCCATTTCTGTGCTAGAAAACTCTCAAATTACAAGATGCCAACCAATCTGTTGGGAACGCACCCTGGGCCGCTCAGATGCCCAGGAGTGTCTGTGCCCGGGAGTTAGCTGGGTAGGTGATAGGGCCAGGAGCGTGCCGGCAGCAGTCTGGTGTTTCAGCGGTGGGGGAGACGGCGCTGTAGCACGCAGGCGTGCCCCCCCCCACTCTTCAGTCCCCGGGAGGAGCTGGCGATGCCACCTGGGAGACAGCATCCATTCACGGACTTGGCCCCAAAACAGCAACCTTGATGGCTTACCCGGGTTCTCTTTGATGAAGGTACCAGCTTGCAGCTGCACACAGTTAGCTTAGGTATCTGTTGATCTACTCGCATAAACAAAAGCCCTTTGCCAGAGTTGCGCGCTCACTTCTGCATCCTGAGTTTGATTCTGAATAAATGCAAGCGGTGGTATATCCGCACTGTAGTCTTGGTGTGCCAAATCTAGTTATAAATTACGAGTTAGCTGACATACTGGTACTGATGGCAGGAATTCAGCCACGGTAGTTTCAACCTCACTTTCAGTGAATTTTATCTTCATTCTTCTTGTAAATGGGGTTTGCCCAAGGCCACCCTCAGCAAAGCCAGGGACAAGACTAGAATAAGCATGTCTTCCTCAGTCTGGTTTTGCGGAAGAGAAAGATGCAAATGCAGTTTCCTGGCCAGATTTGGTCCAAGACAACCCCTCCTTGCTTTTCAGTTTGTCTAGTGTTCACTTCTTAGACTACGGACCAGTTGCTGTGCTTTGTTGTGGAGATAATCAGAATTTGGTGCTGAATTATGTTCAAGTAGCCGGTATTGGGCCTCCGGCTGAGAGGAGGAGGCTGAGAGGCTTATCTAAGTTCTAGTGTGGTGGGACTGGTTTGGTGTGTGGCCCACCTCCTCCCTGCAGTGTCCCAGGAGGTTTTTGCAAGCCATGGTTGAACTATTCAGTGGGGACTTGTGCTGGTGTCCTTATTTTGTTAACTGCACGAGAAGGCTGTAGCAAAAATCGCACTACACCGTTTGTTCCTAGCTGGGTGCCGTTCCCCACAGTGCTCCTGGAGCCCAGCGGCTCTCCGCCTTTTCAGAGGTGGGGACCGGGGAACTCACCTGGCTGGGTGAGCTGGCTTCTCGCCAGGAAGGCTCTACATCTCAGGGCATGGCTGGGATCTGCTTGGGTGGAAAGCACAGAAGTTTCATTGTTTTTTTATTTTAAAGTTTTTTTCAGCAGTATCTGAGAGTTGCCTGCTTTTTCCTGGGCAGAGCTCTTCTCTCAGGGCTGCCTGCACGCAGCCGGACTGGTGCATCGGAGGCGTTTCAGGTTCTTATCTCTCTCACAGTGCCTGCGGTGTGAAAGGCTGCAGTGTTTTCAGACGGCCTTACTGCAGTCACTGATGTTGTCCTTTCAAGTGCTCTTAAGTTCAGTGTCTTTGAACGCAAGGAAGTAACACTTTAGGACTTAGCGTTTTTCTTTTGGATGATTGATTGTCAAGGTTTGAGGGCTTTTGCTCAGTGAAGTAGAATTTCTAACATACTGGGTTTTTTTCCCCTCTGTTGTTGTAACCAGTGAGTATAATCTTCTAGTTCAACTTAACAACGTCTTTGTGAGTCTGGTTATTTCTAAGGTGTAAAGCTGATCTTTTATTTTAATATTTCCCCCTTACAGCTGACCTGAACAACGTCAGGTTCTCGGCGTACAGGACTGCCATGAAACTCCGCAGGCTGCAGAAAGCCCTCTGCCGTAAGTATGTGCCTGTGCCTCACCCGCTGCCAGGAAGACTTTATGAGCAACACACAAGTTTATTCGCAACTTTTAGAAGCAGAAAAACACCCCCACGCCCCTCCAGCTCTACCTGGTGGATGGAAACCTCTCACCTGAAGGGTCTTCTGCTGCCACCGGTGTGCATGTTCCTTACGAAACCAAAGTGCTGGGTGGTCTGCAGATCTGTCCCTTGTAAGACAGAGCAGCGGATCAGAAACAAAGCTAACATCCCCTATGTATTTATTACCTTTATACTCTTTAGCCGAGTATTTTCACCGTGCTCGTTACTGGAGCCACGTTCTCTCTCTGCCACAGCTTTACAGCTCCAGATCAAACAAAGAGGATTGTAGTGTATTGGGAAGGGTGAGAGTTTGGGTGAAATAATCACTCCAGAGCTGGAGTTGCTAATGGTTTGTTAAGTTGAATCTTGAACCCTGAGGGGTTGTTGCCTTTAAACGAGATCATCACAATAAACATTTAGCTTCATTTTTCCCCAGCTTTTGGTTACGTTCAGAAGTCTCTCATCAGCCATACATTAGTGATGTGCGTGTTCTAACACTTTAATTGTCTCAACTGGTGTATGGTATTCTACCTATCACTGGAGTCACCTTTCCTCTCCAGCTTATTGTAACCTGAGAGCTAAATAATTTGCTCGTAGTTTTCTTGGTAGGCCAATCAGTTGCCAAAGCAAGCAGTTTATTGGGCGGTACAATTTGGAGGGTTATTAAAATATTTTAACATTCACTATTTGGCATTTAATTACAGGGTTAAATTTCTGACACAGTTGCAAATGTCTCAACTCTTGATTTATGTCAAGTTTGGATTTGTGCTCACACGCTTTCTGGAACCGTGTCAAACCTCGGTATTTTTAAGCATGTTTGCTTTTAGTCTTGTAAGCATGGGTGAATTCCACTAATGAACAGACTTAAATTCTGAATTTATAAAAAAATAGAAAAGAAAAAGAAAAAAAAGAACAAAAAAAACAGTAAGTGAAAAGTCTTGTAACATAATGAAAGATTTCAACATGAATGCAGTGACAAAGAATGAATTATGATGATTAGAAATACAAACATCTTTCCATGGCACAACACTTGTTGTGGAAAGATAGTGTGAAGAAATTGAAGTAATATGCAGTGAAAAGTATTCATAATCAGTGCAGCACTGAAGTAAGGAACCAAAATTTTTGGACTTGCAGGTTTCTGTAGCTGAAAGTGCACAAGTGTAACTTGTAACGGGTTTTTATGGGTGAAAGTGCAAAACTTTGCATCCTGTTTTATCTGTGTTACACTGCTTCCTACCACTGAATAATTCTAGACTTATCTTGGACTTTACAGTGTGGAATTGTAATTATGCACTGAAGTCAGTTCATCTCTCAAGGTTACGCTTAGGTAGATTTTCTGAGAATGGATGTTTTCAGAGACACGCAGTGGCGCTTACACTGATTACTTTAGCACATTCTTCGTACTTGTATCTAAGGAGAAGTATTTAAGGAATTTGGTTAGCAGTCTTTGTTCTTACAAATATTTTTGCTTGGAGACACCATCATTGTATTTGTGTATTCTATGATTTCAGTGTCGCTTGTGAACTCCGTTTAATTAGATTTTTTTAAAAAAACCCAACTCATTACAAAATTCTTTTTCTGCATTTTGGCACTAGTAGAAGTAGAGCACAGTGCTGGGTTTCAGGGCTCCTACACATAGCCAAAATCCCTAAATCCCACTTGCAGTAGGTGCTGCTTTCAGCTCTTACTTTTTATTTCAGTTTTAAAATTGCAGGAGTTCAAAAATATATATATGTATATTCTTTCCTGCAAACTTCATAAAAAGCAGAGCAGTTTTGTCTACTGAGGAGCATTCTAAAGATGTGTGCACAATAGAAAGCCCGCAGAAGTGAAGGTACAGCCTATTTCTCAGCGGCAAGAATAGAAACACTTTTAAAAATGAACTATTCTTAGACTGACTTCTTTTCAGTTTGTATCAGCCCAATGAACATTAAGATGCTAGAACAGTAAACCTAAGGAAGAATATGGAAAGTGGTAATCCTTAACAAAGAAATGCTTGTGTATTGTGTTACCTTAGAAGAATCTAGTGTGTGGCTCTATCATCCCAGCTTTCGAAATTATTGTGGGCATGCCAGGTGTAACTATTGCACCGTTTTTTAAAAATGTATGGTTTCCTTTGATAATCACATCAAAGCGTGTTGACTTTCTTGTTTTGCTGCTTTTAAAAGATCTGATCTTCAAGTGCAAACCACATCTGAACATTGTGATGTCAATAAAATGAGATGTATTCACAAACTTTTCTTGGAGATGCAGCAAAAGAAAATACTCAGTAACTTCTGTTAAGGTGCTTTTTTCCTTTAATTTTATACAGGCTAGATTAAATTTTTTTTTTTTTGATGTATCAGCCAACAGCAGCAGGTTATGGAGGAGATGATCTTGCATTCTGGGAACACCATTAATACTTTTTATCACCAGCCATATGTTGAGTTTTCCCCAAGTTCAGTATGTGACCTCCACAGCATACTTTCTCCTGCCTGTTAATTGTGACTTCTGTCCTCCAGTGGATTAGTTATTCCAGGTCGTCTTTTATACTTTTCTTGCAATCTGGCCACAGGTTGGTGTCTAGTTACAAACATCTTAACATTTTTTTCTCTTGCCTTAGAGGCCAAAGAAATATTTATATAGATGATTTAAATTTCAAAATAAGCTAGAAGCTACGGCTCACACAAATTTTTGAGTCAGTTTTGGAATTTTAAGTAGAAAAGAACAAAAGTGTGACAGAGAACCCACAAAAAGTACAAAACATAAAGTGGTATGGTTTATTTCAATTAAAGCTTTGCAAATCACTGAACGGCAATGAATATACAACTCTTCAATACATATCTGACTGTTGGGGCTTGTCTTTTGAAAATCTGTCATTCATGGGACCTCCATATTTGCTTTCAAGAAAGAAATACGCAATTCCTGGTTCTGGGAGAGGACCACCCCCAGTTTCTTTAATCTTGGTGGAAAAGATGCAGGAGGAGCTTAACGTGGTGAAGGCCAGAGCCACTCTTCTTCCCATAAAAAGAAGTTCCCTAAAGCAGAGCATGGTGGCAAGCACTTTTTGCTTGTTATAAATTGAACATGTGTTATTAACTTCAAGATAGGACAGGAGGTTGATGAAGAGCGGGGTGAAAGGCTTTTGAGAAGTTGCTGCTTATTAGTGGGAAAAGCTTTCACAAAGTGGAATGACCCATGTTTAGCAGTAGCTGCATATATAATCAAGCTGCCACTCAGATGCCTGAGGGGTTCATTTAATTACCATTGATTCATAGTCTCAAAGGAACTGAGAGTTCAGCCTAAAGCTCGGAGTTAAAGGTGTTGTGAAGGCAGTGCTCTATTTCCAATTTAAGTAATAAATTATTAGAAGAAAGGCGTCTTTCTGAGACTCTTAGGAATGGGTCTGATAAATATGCTTTTGCAGGATGTAACGCTGACCTTAGAATAGCTATATTTTATATGCTAGTAGGTTAAACATAATATTCCAAAATATTTTTTTTAATAAATATCTATATGCTAATGTGAAAAAAGTAAAATTCCAATAAAACTCTGTGCAAAACCACAGATTTAAGGTTAAATTTCTTGGTATGATAATGGGGATAGCATTCCAAGCTTTCCTTATTCACTCTAGCACTGGGTATGTCAGGCCCACAGGATGGAATTTTCAGAAGTGCTTAAGGGATTTAGTAGCAGAAGTCCCTATTGATTTCCAATGAAATTTATACTCCTGAAATTCTTTTGGCAATTACAAAATCCCAGCGTACTGTCCATGCAGCGTTACCAAGCAGCCCGGTGTGCAGCTAAAGTATTTTTCATCTCCACTAGGACATCAGAGGCTCAGCTTCATCCTTCATAAAATAGGCTACTCAAAATGTGAATTTGGCAAATGTGCCCTTAAGCTGGATGAAGTTCTTAAAAAATCCCTGTATGAGGTTCTGCATTTAACATCTGCACATTTTTTTTTACATTACTGAGAGATGTTGCTTACCAGGACTCAATAAAACACATTTTTATTCCAATGAGAGGACTCCTGCAGTTGGGTCAGTTCCTTTCCCAATTTTGTGATGAATTTCAGATGATTTTGGGCAGTTGACTATGGGCCAGATCCTGCTCCCTCGAGTCATGTTGAATCGTGCTGCACTTTGTGACGGCTCATGGTATGAACAGGACTAACAGCATCTGGGCTTGCTCACACCCTGGAAATTCACTGCAAGGAGTTACAAAGGGTTTTTGTGTGGCAGCAGCAGATCTGCATCAATAGTCTCATTTTTCTGATTTCTTTTGTTCTTATTCCTGTTTTACTTTGTAAACCAACATCCCAAAGCTCTCTGGTTTGGTGTCCCCCAAAGTGTGATGCTGCTGTTGATGTTAGTGTGCAGAGACTAAGAGCTGAGAAAGGGAAGTTCTGTTTTGCCTTGGACATCTGAATTTCAAACTGCAACTGACTTGAATTGGAACGAAAATCAAGTTTTTAGATGTCTGTGACAAAAAACTCTGTTGTATGTTGACTCATAAGTTTAAATGTGTCTTCCTCCGTAAAGTCATAGAGGTATTTATAAGTGTAAATATTCTGCAGAATTAAAAATGGATAAATTTCATTATTAAATGTTGAAATAGGCCATTTAACGTTTCTGGAACCTTCTTTTCCCTGTTCTCACCAGAGGAAAAGTAACAGAGAGTTTAATCCCAGTTCAGTTGTGATTTGTTTGCATATTCCTTGTGGAGTTTGCTTGACTTCTGTAAGAAATGGACAGCACATCTCAGGAAAGCTGATGATATGTACTATGTTTAGAGCACATTTGGTGAATGCAGTAGTCAAATATTAGCCTATCTGTAGGAACATAAACCATGAAATATGTAATTTTTTCTTACATAGTAATTTATGTGTAGTATTTCTATGGGATCCAATAGCATAATAGGTACTTTACAGCTAAAAATGAAACAGATTTCACTTTTACAAACAGTGCTCTCTAAGACCACAGCTGAATAAACAGTGCACCTATAGGAGTCTTGAAACCAGTCTTGCACATGACTTTCAGAGCACATAAAATGTCCCCTGGCCAGACATGTAAGCCAAGTAAATTGTTCTATTTACTTTTTGGTTATGGGTAATACAACCACTGTTTCTCTTCGATCTTTATTGTGGGGGTTTTTTTTATTTTAACAGTGGATCTCCTGAGTCTGTCTGCTGCATGTGATGCCTTGGACCAGCACAACCTCAAACAAAACGACCAGCCGATGGATATTCTGCAGATCATTAACTGCTTGACCACCATTTACGATCGACTGGAACAAGAGCACAATAACCTGGTCAATGTTCCTCTCTGCGTGGACATGTGCCTCAACTGGCTGCTGAATGTCTACGATACGTATGTATGGGTGCTCTGACCATGGGGTGCTCAGGAGCTTTCCCAACAGCGCAAGGGGAAGGGGAAAGGGGTAATGAGCCGTCTGCCTCATTACAAAATGTCTTGAATGTCTTGAAACTGAAAAAAACGGTAGTTGAAGTGAAAGTTTAATAAACCTCATGGTTTAATGGCTGCATTTAGCTGAATCAATACAGCCCTTGGTTAGGCTTACAATCCTAGCTTTATTAAGCTAAGCAATGAAAGAGCTGGAAAACAGAACTTTTTAACCAGATTTTTGTATTCAGAGCAATTCTGAGACTGCATGTCCTCAGTAGGTCACGGCTTTGCATGGCTTTTTTAATTTATTTAGATAAAGAAATTAAAGAGAATTATCAAGAAGCAACAGTATGAACACTATCATACAGACTCTTGCATCTGTCTGTACTGCCAGATGTTAAACCTTTTCACAGCTGTCCATTTTCTATAGCTTTCAATCTATAATCCTTGTTCAAAGATGGAAGAAGTTCATCTCTATTCTAATGTGCTTACAGGAGATTTGAGGAATACTTCGTCTAAAATTTAATTTTAAGAAGTGTACCTATGAATATAAATACCACAGAGTAAATTTACCTTAAGAAAATTTATCAGTATTCCTATTCGGTGGGTTAATGATGTTGCACATAATGCATAGACAAATTCCAACACACGTTTTTAAGCTAATTTTAGAATAAGCTATTATTTTTATTTGGTGAATTTAGTGCAAAAAATGTCAGTGGAAGTCTTTATTTGTGTTTTTAAGGTTCTTATCAGCCACGCTCATTACTGTGGCAGAATAAACATTTACCTATAGAAATGGAAGGACATGGGTTAATTACTGTATTTCCATTGACATTTTGAACTGTATTGAAGTGAAGTGCCGTAACATTGTTCTTCCATCCACCCTTTATCATGGCACTGAAGCGTCAATGGTCACCTATCAAAAAAAATTCCAGATATGTACAGTCTCTTGCTGCAGGATCACCTCCGATAAGCCAGTTGCTTATAACATGCTCTGCAGCAGCTGCAATATCCTGTGAAGTGGATTACCCAGATTACATTATATTTTTGTGTAGTGTGCCAGTAGTAGGGAATGGAGCTATATTCATTTAAGAGACAGGTTTTATTTCTTTAATCTGCTTTGGCTTTCACAGAACTCTGATCCACTTCTGAATTATCATCAACTATAAATAACATATAAATGAAGATACTCGGTTAGCAAAACCCAAAAAAGTTGTGCTAGGGATGTTAATCCAGATCAGCCACATTAGAGGCAGAGAGGGAACTAAAGGTTGTTCCACAGGCTGCTCCTAAGCCGGACCGTCCGGTTTAGATTTGCCGTGTCCAGTCTAGTTTTCTTTATGTTGCACTGTGCTGAAAGTACATTAGAAATTATAATTGGCTGCCTCCAGGCAATTCCCTAGGTATGCTAGGGAGCTGCATATTGCAGGACACAATGAAACAGAGAGGTGTTTTATGTGTGAGGAAAGCTCGTAGCTATTTTGCTGAAATTCAGGTTTGAATTACTCTGGTAAGAGAGGTGACCTTGGGGTTATATGTGTTTAGTTTTCATTGTAAACTTAATAGGCAGAGATCAACCGAAGTGCATAGCAGTACTGAAGACATTTAATTAAATGTACTGAATCTTTACTTTTCTTATAATTGAAAACTGTCATTTGTAAAGATATTAATCAAATTCACAGTCAATGACTGATCTAATTATGGGCACAGCTCTGCAAATCCAGCACGTTTCAGATTTGTTTTAATTGATCAGTCACTCATGCTCATTTGCAGCAGCATGCTAAATTATTGGTTTGACTTAGAAGAGGAGAGTGAACTGAACAACTCATGATTCGTGCAAGTTTCAATTTAATACGCCTTGCAGGGAAATCATCATTCTACATTCTTCCCTTGTATAATTTGCATGAGCCTGGTATTCATCAGCAGGAGTTTCTCAGGGCATAGATGATAATTAATTTGGAACAGATTTGAGGGAGAGGAGTAAGAGGAGTGGTGTGTGGAAAGCAGAGGTAAACAGCAAATGCTTATTTGTGATGAAAAATGCAGGATTCTTTAGTAAAAGGTTGCAAATTCTAAATTCTGCTTTGTCCACCAGTTTCCGTCTGCACCTTCTATAGGGTTTGCAGGGGAGATGCGTGGGTAAATGAGCACCACTGGCTCCTACAACGCTTTCATAGGATTAAAAAGACAACATGCCCCTTTTCCAAACAGTACAGCCTAATGCATGACTATGGCATGCCTGTACATGATTTATCTTATTTCCAGTGGTGTTCTTACTGGTGACGCTTCAAAACTGTTGATAAGGCTCTCCTTCAGAAATGTCGTTTTTAGGCATAAACTTCCTATGTTGTCGATGTCTTTGTTTGCAATAGATGTTATACATTTTAAATGGTATCAGAAATAAAAGTCTTGGGGGGAAGCCAGCAACTGGAAGTAAATTGAGCTAAACCAGATGACTGAGAGAAGCTGTGAAGGTTTGTTGTTGCATCGCCTGCAGCACAGAGGAGGATGCTCTTCTCACAGTCACGTTAAAAAGCAAAAGTAATAGGGCAGGCACGTCACGAGGTGGGAGTGAGCGTGAGGGGAAGGCCGACCGGAGGCAGCACAGGGACTGATGTGGTGTATACCAGCCCCTTGGCACTGCGCAGCACAGATTTGAGTGCTGTGAGGAGGAGCTCAGAAACCACACCGTGTTGTTAATGGTATACCTGTGCAGCCTGCAAGCCTTCTTGTGATTTCTAGGCAAGCTTCATCATTCACCTGAATGTCTTACTGCCTCTGTCACTGCACACTGCTGGCGGAGGCTGCTTTTTTGTGCCTGGCTCCTTCCCAAACAAGTCAGGGCAGGGCTGAAAGCAAAGACTTTCTGAAAACGACTGCTGCATCACATTTCTAATTAAAGTGAAGTTATATTGTCTTTGGCAAAAGGGATGGTTTCCTGTTCCGTCAGGGACCTCCTCATCTCTGAGAATAGCAGCAGTTCATAGAGAAGCCTTTTCAAATAAGGGTAGTGTAAAGACTCTTTACTCTCACTTTTGTCATAAAAAAGGAGGTGAGTAATTGTTTCTGAATGAGACCATTTCTGGTTGAATTGATACAATAGCACAATCCAATTCGGCTACACCTGTGGAGCCACAACCATATGTTATATTTCATTTCTAGTTTATCTAATAACTGGCCAGCATGTGCTGTGCAACATGATTCTGTGTGGGCCGTCATTTATGATGACTATGGTACTGCAGTGAACTTCATTATAGTAAACAAATTATGACATGAATGGATCATATTACCAGCCAATGTTTCTTTTTCATTAGGGGTCGAACAGGAAGGATCCGTGTCTTATCTTTCAAAACTGGTGTTGTATCCCTTTGTAAAGCACACCTGGAAGATAAATATAGATGTAAGTCAATGTAGTTCTTTCAGATTTAGTTTGTGTTTATATTCTGTTTTCATTCTTCCCACTACATAAACATTTAAGTAGCATACAGAGACATTCTTTTCGATAGTCCAGATGCAAAGTGTGTTAATTTGCTCCACCTTGTATTTTTTTTTTTGTTCGGCATGGTTTTAGGTAGCTTAGCACAGTGGTCCCCAAACTTTTTTGATCATGCACCCTTATTGGTAAAAAGTTTTTGAGCATGCACCCCCAATAGATGTATATTTATTTATAAATTATATAGATGTACTACTGTACTAGTATACTATGTACATTATAAAACATACACAAAAACAGAAATTAAAAGGGCATGAGATAAAGATGGAATAAACACTTTATAAAATTTTTTTTTAAATTTATTGTCGGAAGAAAAAATATTTTCTTACCGCACCCCAATGGATTGTCTTGCACACCCTCTGTGGTGGACACACCCCCTCTTTGGAGACCACTGGTTTAGCGCACCTTCATACACAAAAATCCATGTCTACAGGACATCTTACATTACACCATTTTAAAATATATTATTTTTTTAAAATGTTTTCCACAATGTGGTCAGGGTCTTATTATGTGCATTGTGCTTAAATACAGTTGCTATCTTTAAACACATATTTAAAGTATGCAAATTTTGCATATTTTAATAGACCTGAAATACTTGAAAAAATTCCATTTGAAGTTTTAGTTTTATCTGACTAATGAATCGGTCTGTTAGTGAGGCTAGGATCCAGAAAAGATCTACCAGTAAGAGTAGTTCTCAAGAGTAACTTTGTGGTTAAATTAAATGGTATCACTCATTGATGCATGTAGAAAAAACACTGAAAAAACAACCTTTAGGATTTGACCCAATACCATAGCAGTTCTTCATCAATTGTTATTATTCTATTCTTCTACTAATGAAAGTTGAAGGCGCTAAAGAGAAAACAGGCAGTTCCAACAACGGAGTCTATGCATGACTATGTATAATTTGATCAGATTTTAAGGCAATCACTATGTATGCCACAATTTAGATCTCTAGATGTTTTGTGTGGGTGTTGTGAAAAAGTTTTAAGAAAATTACTCAGTACAGATACTTTTCAAAATGGTATTTCATTGAAGATTATCAAAGTTATAAAGGAAAACATTTATTCATGTTTTACAGTCTCCTGTAGCGTGTGTGTACAGTAATGCGTAGCCCCCCTTTTAAGGTTGTAGAACACTTAATGTTTTAATGATGGGGAAGTTGAAAGCTGAATCGTTTGTGGGAGAGGAAGGAATTGTCTCTGCCAGGCTGTGGTCTGGCTTCACCATCCATGCTGAAGTCGTAGAGCAATTGCTATTAGTATTGCTGCAAGTATGCAATGAGTCGCACCCCTTAAAATTTTCTCTCATTTGTGCAGCAGGGTAGATTTGGTTATGGTAGAGCACAAGTCTTCAGGCTTGCAGAGGTGATGGAAGGATTTATCCCAAAATTATGTATTATAAAACTAGACTTGGCAAGAGTGAAATTCATGTAATTAAAAAATAATCCTTTCTCTATGCATTCCTTTATTCCTTCAGAAGAAAACAGGTGTCATGGCAGTGCTAGGAAAGTTATCTCGAGCAGTGCTGAAGCACCTTTATAATTGTGTCCCTGGTGTCGGGTGAAATATTAAGGCGGCTCCAAAAAAGGACATTATTTTATTCTAGCCATCTCTTGCACTTTTTTTTTTTTTTTTTAAACTCTTTGAAAAGTAAGGAGAATTTATTCAGGTCATGTATTGTCAACAGGGATATTACCAAATAAATATTTCAGTTAATGCTAGCCTGATTTTTCTTATTATTATGAACTCTAAAACCTCCTCAATGTATGTGTAGTATAACTAATTCCCACTCAATTAAATTGAGCTTATGAAAGGGTAGTAATTCTGTCCTGGAAGGATTCTCTTCTAGAATGATGCAGTTACAGAACATGGCTTCTCGTGACATTTCACTTCAGAAGTGAAAACTTAATATGATATTAAGATTCCCGGTGGATGTCTGGTTCGGTCGTACTGCAATGTTTTTCTTTCATTTTAGAAATACTCTTGGATTAAAAGATTATGATATCGAAGTTAGGGAGCTCCTGTTTCTCAGTTCAACTCATCTGAAAGAAGTGGATTCTCTGAGTTGTATGTTGATTTAGTAACATGACTTGAAAATGTGCTGTATGTTGTGTGAGATTATTTTACTGTTAAACGATTTTTTTCAAGCATTTATGTTGTTGTGGCTCAAAGATCCTGCTGTTTAGTTAGCTGTGTTACAGAATCACAGCTGCTATTATCAGTAATGCCACAGGTGCTGCGTTGTAATGGCCTTTCTTCCCAGGTAAAAGCCAATAATTCTATTAAAAATTATCACTAGACTGCTTATTTAACAGACAAAAAAACCAGTGTTTGTGAGAAGAGAAGCAGCCAAATTGAAGACGCATTTGTATTCATGACCTCCCAAGGCTGTTGACCGCACTTGTGAGCCTTTGAAACGAAGCAAACTTCCACGCTATTTGCCATATCCCGGTTGTGATGCTTTAGCACGGGTGTCCTTTTCCTTCCTCCAGACCTGTTCAAGCAAGTGGCAAGCTCCACCGGCTTCTGCGACCAGCGCCGGCTGGGGCTCCTGCTGCACGACTCCATCCAGATCCCTCGGCAGCTGGGGGAAGTGGCCTCCTTCGGGGGCAGCAATATCGAGCCGAGCGTCAGAAGCTGCTTCCAGTTTGTAAGTTCATGTTTGCTCGCTGTTAATTTTCTGATTTGTATTTCGTGTCGAGGTAGCCTGTCCATTCTGAAGAGGATTGAAAATCTGGAAGAAGGATTAGGGTACCGAGGTCATTTAATGGTGGTGTTCATTGGTGTATTAAACTGTTCCTTTGACGAGATGTATTTGAAATAGCCCGTTTCTCTGGCAGTGGTGGAAGAAGCCCAGATTATGCTGTTATCCAGACAGCAAATAATTGTCATCAAGGCTTGTATTGTAACTGAACCCTGCAAGCAGTTTAAGTCTTTTATTGCAGCAGCTCCTGGGTTTACAATTTTCTATTGCCAGCAGTAGATCACCATTCATTGCTGCCATGTAGGTGAACAGCAATAGTTAATCTAAATTT
This sequence comes from Fulmarus glacialis, assembly GCF_000690835.1. NCBI lineage: Eukaryota > Metazoa > Chordata > Aves > Procellariiformes > Procellariidae > Fulmarus > Fulmarus glacialis. The sequence goes on from NW_009193088.1 coordinate 20,734, forward strand.
GGGGCATATACTTACCAGTGACAGCCAGGTAACCAGGTGCCCAGGGGAGCGATAGGAAAGGAGCGACTGCCTGCAGTGCTGCCCAGGTGCGAGGAGCGCTCGATGAGCTCCTTTCACTGCTTGAATGGATAATGCCAGTTTTCTTTAAAGAGTACTGAAAGAATTCCTGTCTTGTCTGTTGAGGAATACATGGCGAACTGGAGGCTCTTTTTCAAACTTGTAAATTTTTTAAGCTGGGGGGAAAGAGAGTTAAGGGAATTATTCATCCTTATCCTAACCACCAGCAGAATGGACAGGATGAAGACAGCTGCTTAATGAAAAGGTAGAGGAGGGGAGGTAATGTATGGTGTGTGATTAACTCTCAATGCATCTTCTACATCACAATGGAAGAAACGCTTTTTTCCCATCCCGTAACTGGCCCTGGGGGACTTTTTGTTTGGTTGGGGGTGGGGGGAGTTGTTTGCTTTTTTGCCTGCTGCTCAAATTTCATATGTAGTAGTTTCAGTTCTGTAGTAAGCAAAACGCAGCAAGTTTTTTTCAATGAATATTAATGCTTGGAAATAGTCATCTTACACACAGTGACTATGAAAAGAATCTAATTCTAAAATCACCACAAACTTCAGTAGCGATAGGACGAGAGGAAGTGGCCTCAAGTTGCGCCAAGGGAGTTTAGATTGGACATTCAGAAAAATTTCTTTACTGAAAGAGTGGTCAGGCCTTGGAACAGGCTGCCCAGGGAAGTGGTGGAGTCACCATCCCTGGAAGTATTTAAAAGACGTGTAGATGAGGCGCTTAGGGACATGGTTTAGTGGGCATGGTGGTGTTGAGTTGATGGTTGGACTTGATGATCTTAGAGGTCTTTTCCAACCTTAATGATTCTATGATTCTATGACATTTGCTTTCTGTACTTTTTAAGCTTCTTTTGTCAGGTCAATTCTACAGCATTCACGTTTTCCCATTTCCATCATTCATGTCCTGACCTTTTATAATTCTAGTCCGTATTTGATGCCATTTCCAAATTAATGTTTTATAGGGCCGTAGCCTGGATGGATAACCTCTGCTGATAAACTATGCGTAGCAACTTTGATAGATGGATTAGACCCTGATGTGGCTTTCAAGCCTCAAGTTCCATGTTGGGCTTGCAAGTGAGACCAAAACAAAATGATGCTGCAGCAAATCCATGGTCAAAAGCTCATTTGTGCAAATGACCTTCCTCGGAAATTAGGACTCGCTGGATCCTGTCGTTTTCCCAAGTGAATGGCAACAGCACTTAGAACACTGTTGAAAAACTGATAAGAAAAGTGACCTCGGAATCTGACAAAAACATGGTTTTTTGGGAAGGGGGCTGACACTATGTGTTTTTATATTAGGGAAAAAAACAATAAAATTCGTAGTGAGAGGATACACAAAACCAGTTTTTATAAAGTAGGAAGAAGACCTTGGAATAAATGCTTATTTGAATAAAATGAGATAGCAACATTGTCATTACAAATGAAGACATGCCAGCGGGCTGAATGCTGTACCGCATCCAGCTGCTGGCATTTCTAGAAACAGCCCAAGCACAGCCTTTGACACGTTCATAAATCAGAACTTCGGAAAGCCTGAGGTTTCCTTCTCTTACTTGCACTGAAAAATAGGTTTTTTTCTTACCTGCAGTAAAAGGCATTTCATCCCCTCTTTTTCCTTCGGGTAAAGCCTCATTTTAACTTGCAGAGTGAGAGGATGGTTTCTTACCTGGGTTGCAGCAGAACAGATGATCTTCTAGGAGGACCAGAAAGAGGAGGGAGGCTCAACCGAGGAGGGGAAAGAAATACAAAAATAGGGGGGGACAGAGCCCTAGGGAGAGGAGCAGAAATCCAAGTGTAGGGAGAGCCCTGATGGAGGGGAGGGAGAAGGAACTAAGGAGTGGGGAAAAAAAGGGCCACCCTTAGGGAACGGCGGTAAGAACAATAGAAGGAATAATAGCGATGGAGGAAACGGAAGGGTGGGTAGGATGAAGCATGAAAGAAAGGAGCAGCCAGGAATGGAGATGGGAGAAGAAATAAGACCTTTCCAGGAGAAAGGGAGGAGAGGGGTACAGCGAGATCCTTTCGGTGTAAGACGGTGGTGTGGGGGGCAGGAGGGCCCTGGGGCTGGGGGGCAGCGCCAAGGTGCCAGGGGGGAGCAGGGACCAGCCTGGGAAACACAGCGGCCGGAGGAGCCGGACAGCCAAGGGGGGATTGCACAGGGTTCCCAGCGGCCTCCTTTGGCTGAAGTGAGATAATTCAATTTTTAAAAATAATGTGGGGATTCATAGTTTACATTGCTGTGTGGAAACTAAATTAAGTCTTTCTTTGTACGCCCACAGTGAGGAATGCTTTTTCTTTAGGGTTTTTTTTCTTTCTTTTTTTTTTTTTTTCTTTCTGGTGATGATAAGCCAGCAATGAATTGCAGTCATGTCAGTCTGCAACAAATGCGTGCTTCAGAAATGGCTCTCCCAGCCCCCTTAGGTTAGGTGCCCTGGCAACGGCCTTGTCTGTCTGCACAACAGCAGAAAAAAAAAAGGGGATGTTTACTGTTCCCGGCAATAACGGGGGAAATCTCGCCTGCTTTTTGGTTTGAAGTGCAAGGCCTTGGGAATGAGGGTTGGGGAGGGCGGCCTTCCCAGCCCTGCTGCTGGCAGCCTCTTGCTTTTTATCCCCCCAGCACCCACGCTTGGGTTGGGGAGGGCGGCCTTCCCAGCCCTGCTGCTGCCCTCCTCTTGCTTTTTATCCCCCCAGCACCCACGCTTGCTTTTCATGGTTTTCTTCATCTATGGAAAGGTGCTGATAGTAATTGTTGGGAGAAAAAGGGTGTTATGGGACTCGCCTTTCCTACCCAGTGCAGAGGGATGTAATTTCTACTTTGAGATTTAAAAAAAAAAAAAGTTTTTAAGTAAGAGCGAAGAACTTGATCTAATGACCATTTGAAGACTATATAGTTCTGCCTGCATCAAAGCAACCTATAGATCCTTGAAAAATTGAGTGAATTCAGTATTACTGCAGTGTGAAAGCACCTTCCTTTTAGACTTGTGATAGGTACATTTTTAAGTAAACAGGATAAGGAACTGTTACGGACTAAAGGACACACACGCTGTGTTTTAATCACAGTGGAAAATTATTAATATGCTTTCCTTGTATAGTGCAAATAGGACCTAGCAATTCACATCACTGCCTTGGATGAGTTACTGTGACATTGGGACGTTTAAGAAATGTGATGCGAAAACAGAGTGAAGCTTGGATGAAAATGTCTCTTGCTGTTTCTCAACAAAATTTTGGATATTTGTTTCTCGGTTATAAACTGTTTTAAGTATGCTTTCTTCCGAGAGTGTACTTGAAGTAGAGTACTTGACATGAAAAACCAGTACAGATGAAGTTAAGGAGTAGTAAAATCATAGAATCATAGAATCATTGA
>NW_009193089.1:0-6143 GCF_000690835.1 Fulmarus glacialis
ATACATATATATACATATATAAAAAATAATTTTTTTCCCCATTCGTTTCAGGAGGAAAATCACTTTGCCTGAGCGGATAACACCCAGCTCTCTAGCTCTACTGTGTCAACTCTTGCAGCAGCAGGTTTAGGGATGTTGATCCATGAGGGAGGGTTACAGTGGAGACGAGTCGCAGTGAAAAACAGGATTGACCCCAGCCTCATAAGCTCTGCTGGGCTTGTTGGCACAGATCTCTGTGTTAACATCACAGCATTAAACATCAGAGGAGAGGGAGGGAGGAGGAGCCAGCTGGGGGGGAGGCCAGAGCACCGGCAGACATCTGGAGCATGGCAAGGCAAGGCTGCAGCAGGGTTTCAGCATTGAGGGAGAAGCAAGGAGGCTGCAGGGATGAAAGGAGCCACATCCAGCGCCGGCGAAAGCCGGCGAGGAAGCAGTGCTTGGTCAGAGGGGCAAGGCAAGGCAGGCAGCAGTGAGGCTGGCTCCGAAAAGATTGGGAGCTGCTGATCTGCAAGAAGCAGCTGGAGGTGAGATAACAGCTGCTCCATGGCAGAGGGCAGATATCCATCAAAACTAACAAGTTATAGAACTAATTAAATTCCCAGCTGCTTCTAGGCAAATGAGTAACAACTTTAATTAGGATTGCTTTTTCCCATCTTCACTGTTCAGAGGACACTGGCCTTTTGTTTTGCATTCAGACTGCACTATTTGAAACCATCTCTGCTATCTCAGGAGGAAATCACTGAAAATAAACACTTTCAGAAAAGGAATCTGGAAGTGCCTGATGTTATGGGTATGACACACCATTATTTATATTAGGAGAGGGTTCAGAATTTCCTATGCCCATAGGATCCTAGTCTCCGCAATCCCACACAAATCTCTCTGTCTTGGCTTTTTTTTTTTTTTCTTCCCCAAAAAACCCACAACCAAAAAAGCAAGTTGAACTGGAATTAATGGGAGGGTTACTTTCTATCTAATTTTGAGTTGCTGTGTACCACATATAGACAAACAATGACAGGAACAAGGTCATGATCTCACACAGCAAGGCATTGTAACTCTTGGGTTATAGAGTCTGACTGCTATTTGCTTGCTTGAATTTGGCTCAAGGATACTTGCATTTTTAGCTGCATGGTAGCACAGCTTCAAGAGGAGAGCACTCACCGTGTGCATTAGCCAACAGCCTAGTTGTTCAAGCAGTAATCTGTGAACAGGTTTGGAAACTGCTCCCCTCTAACTTCATCTGCAGGGTAAGATGGAAACAAAACCCAGTTCTTCAGCTTATAGCTCTGGCGAGGTTTATCACAACAAGAGCCCAGACCCCAGCTGGGCTTTTGGTGAAAGAGCCAGTGACTCCTGTGCGTTGCGCAGTTGCACTCCTCTTGGTGCGCGTTAGCCATGAGCAGGCCTGGACGAGGCTCTCCCAGGCAGGCAGGCAGGCGTTACGGCAGCCTGTGGCTGGTGACTGGCGGTCCAGAACGGGCAGTTTGTACACTGGTTCCTAGCAGAAACCTTCATGTTGTGCAGGGAGGTACTTGATGAGTTTCGACAGGTACTTTACCGGTTGGACAGTGCTGGAGAAAAAACTTTTTTGACTGCTGTCATAGATGTAGAAACTTAAATTCCTCCCAGTTTTGGTTGGGTTTACACAGTCTATGTCTTCATCTGGATGCTTCCTCTAGCCAATGCATTGGGATAGGGTTTGTTCAAGATTTATAATCCCTTGTCTCACTTTAAAATACTGTACATTTTGGGTTTGTTACTTTTTGATCTGTGGGCTCTAAAGAATTCATTTCTAACTTTGGTATTAATTTTCTAGTGTATTTTGATTTTGGACTGAGACAGGGACTATTGCCTTGGACTACTCAGGGGATACAATCTGTATCCCTGTATACCAAGCTATCTTTAAATATTTAATGCTGCACAATGGCATAACTGTGTTAATGTCCTTCCCTCCGGGGTTTATTCCATCAAAATTAACAAATATAATTAATTTATGCAGGATACTTCATTTTCCTATGCCAGAAAAGTCCGATATTTTTTGCATGTGCCATTTTTACATTTCAGACTGGTGATCTATAGCTGGTTTCTGTTCAGGATTCACAGTTCATGACAACAAATGATTTATTTTTCATAGATAATACTAATGCTATATCCATTGAAGAATGTAATGCACATAATGGGCATAAGCCATGCTGAAGATTATCTGATACTCACTTTGGAGCTGATGAGTATTAACCATGAATTCAATCTGTGTCTTAATTAATCTTAATTTCCTGAGCTCCATCACACCTCCACTTTACAAGTCACATATGGACTGTCAGCTCTTCTGCCATGTGCTCATGATCAGTCACAACCTGGTGATATAGCTGAACCAGAGGTTTAGAACAGAGGCAGCATGCTTCAGGCATTGCCTGATTCCTGAATTTAATTTTTTTTTTCCTTGATATAAAATAATTTCAATTTAGTGCATGAAGGACGTGCCACAAAGCCCATCTTTTGTGGTGGGAATAAAATATAGGACTTTGAGAATTGTGTAACATATTTTTCATTTATCATGTTCTTCCTTGCGTAGCTATTTTATTAAAGAAGAACTAAGCAATCTTTGTATGTATTGCAGTTTGAAAAGATGACAGGATATCTAAGCAGTACGATGCAATTCATAGATATTAGAGGCATGAAGACACTAAAGATATGAAACCAATTCATCTAGAGCAGCTTTAATTCTATAATACTAATCAGGTGGATTCAATTTAGGTGAAAGTGTAATACCAAGTTCAGCTTCTGTTAAAAATAAAACGCAATTTAATTAATTATTCTGTTCTACCAGTTTATCTGCATGATACATAGACATTAAAGATGCCATGAAATTATAGCATATTAATGTCAGTGTGAAGCTATTTACATCTACCCTGTGCTTTGGTTGCAGTATAAGGTACACAAATATACCATGCTCAAGATTTGATGAGTAACACCTTTATTATGCCTGTTGACTAGCACTAAATTAGAACATAACACTCCTGGCAGTACATATGACAGGTGCATGAACATAAAATGAATTCCTTTCATTAGTATATTACAATTAATGGCACGTGAATTCATAATGATCAAACACTTCTTATGCCCAAGGTATTTATCAACTGTTCAGAATACAAAAGGTACCAGCTCATCTAGGTACCCTTGGAATGGTAATTTTGGATTGGCTGGTATGTGGTAGTAAGAAGAAGAGGTGACAAAATCAATATCTTATATATGTGTCATCTTATATGACACCTCCATAATGGCGAAGATTTTACAATTACATTTGAAGTTGGTGTCTGAGATGTTCAGAGGTCCCAGGAACCGCCAGTGCCTTTTGTTCACTGCTGACCCTTTAACTGTCCTGACCTATTCAGTCAGGCCAAAGGACCAAGCACAATCTTTCTCTAGGCTTTATAATAGGACTTGGAGGCCTGATTGTATTTTTGTCTCATATTGCCACGCTTCAAGATGCATAGTTCTAAGCATTTGTGTAGCATCCGTTCTGGTGGCAGCTGAACACATCATAGATATTAATGACTATTATCCAAAAGTCACATCTCTGAAGAAGAGAACTTTTTCCCTTTCAACTGAAATATGTCTTTTTGGTCCTGATTCATGAGGAAAGATCCACAGTGCTAAGCACTTAACAAGTGTCGTGTTATCCTTGTCTGAAAGGCCATATACAACACACAGCACCTAGGATTACCTCTGAAGAGCTAAGTCCCAGAGTGCTCTCCATTTGCACTCACAAGTCAGCCTTCTCTATCATCTTAGTTTTGACGGAGAAAAAAAAAACAGACACATGTCCAAATAGGAGTCTAACAGGTAAGTATAAGTGAAGTAGCATGAGTTGTGGAAATGACACAAACAGGAAGATAACCCAGGTCTGGTAGGGCCTACTGAACAATATTCCCCATCTGATTGCACGATCTAAGAATAACTCTCATTCCCTACTGGCATTTTTGGCATTTATTTTCTGACAGCTTTATTTTGTCAAGCAGAATTATGAAGTACTCACAAACACGAGCATACACTTTTTGCGACACATAAAATTTATTTCATCTGGTTTGCAAGACGGTTTATCAAGTTCTACTAATTGCACTGTCAACATGTGCATTGACTAAGGCAAATCACTGGCTTCTAATGTATTTGGTATTAGGCAAACACAGTAAGAAACAGCTTTACTTCCAAAGAATGTGCAGGCCAACAGTCTACTTAACCTGAAATTGTCTATCCTGTGCAGAGAACTTACAGGCTTGGAAAGAACCTTTCTATGTCCTAGAGGGTGTGCTGGAGAGCTCCTTCTATGAGCAGAGCGTTCAAAGCCATGAGACTGTAGAGTTGTCTGAAAAACATGTTAACTTCTATATAGCAAATTGTTCTTGCTTTTGACTTCTGCTAAAAGAGGGATGTCAAACAGAGGATTTAGCAAGAAGGATGATGAAACTTAATGATAACCCGATCACAAGGCAATAATGGCTGAACTCTGTTCTGCAGTGCCTTTCTGTTTATTTAATGGCTGCCTCCAGCCTGATATTTAATAAAAAGTCATCATTTTTATATTCAATGCTATATTTAAAATCTATTTCAGTCTAATCAATGTTTTCCAGTTTGTCATACTCTATCACTTTAATTCAGCAATAATAATAAGAAAGACAAATTTGAACCCATGCACAAGTAAAAACTTTTAAAAAGTAAAGAACCATGAATGCTCCTGATGTTTGCACATCTTGCATAAAATTGTTGCTCCTGAATAATATGGAATGATCCCAATCTAATCAACTGAATCTTGTTTAAAAATTCAGCACCTATTTTTATTTGTATTTGATTAGCTGTGACTTATCAAAGTGCTTTGACTTGCATCTAACTAGTTCCATTTCATCCTTCAATGGATTTACATATTGTGCTTGTGTAATGTAAGGTCTTGCCAACAGTTTGTTCATATTAAATACTCTGAATTTTTTTTTTATGCAGCCTCAGAGATGTTATATTTTCAAAGCCTCAAAGATGCATTCAGAGATCTGCTTCAAGATCACCTTTGTCACAAACAGCCAAAAGAATGAAATCCTACTATGACGTTAAAATCTTTTAGGCTATCACTCAGTATGCCACTAAGAAGAATATCATGGCTCTAAAGACCATAAATAACCTTTTATTTCTTCTTAAGGAAAAGTAATTGCCTTGTTTAGAATTGAAAGAAGTGGCAGAAAATCAGCTGGTAATCTCTCACTAAGGAGCACTCATTTTAATGTCATCAGGCATAGAAAACAAAGAGTTTCTTTTTGGTTGTGAAATATATATGCTTGCAGCAGCACTGCAGGTGACTATACAAGCAATCCCATTTAAGGTATAAAAATGGTAAAATAAATCAAGCTTTAGCCCCCCTTAAAATATTGCAGTTGCAGCTGTTTTAGAGTTGGCTCTAAAATAGATTGATTTCTTTCTGAATCTCTGATCTTCGTAATCCAATGAATCACACTGCTTAACAAGACTATATCATTTATTGCTATCTACAGCTAAGTTTCTTGACAAGTTTAAGATTAATAAAGTTTGCACCTCTGCATCCTCATTACTATACTTTGGAGCTTATTCTCTAAGCTTTCATTCAGGTATTATTCTTCAACCTTCTATGTAATGCTAGGGTCTGCATAAGCCTGTGAAAGCTGTAGAAACTGAATTTCAATCAAGCATGCAGAATCAGCAAACAATAAGCTGACTTCTGGAAAGGTTGGAGAACAAAGTGGACTGGGAGATGACAGGTTCATATTCTCCTGCCTCAGCTTAACAGTACATGATGGAGTACTTCACACTTTAAATGCTGTTTCTCTGGAAACTGAAAGCCGTAGAAGACAGGTAGATGTTAATTTTGCTTCTGGTTAAGAAGACCACTATTTTTGGTAGGGGTTCCTTCAAAAACAAATGAGGAGGACTTTTATTTTTATGAAATTACTGAAGGACAACTGAAAAAGAAATACCTAGAGCAGATGAGTTGCCTGAAGGGATGATAATGATGATTTCAACATCCTTTTTGTTTGAAAATTTGAACTCAAGATCCTCCAAAAGTGGCAGAGGAGGGACACCCATGTCATCTCAGACTCTATATTATATGATATTATATGATATTATAT
>NW_009193090.1:0-22106 GCF_000690835.1 Fulmarus glacialis
TGATCTTAAAGGTCTTTTCCAACTTAAATAATTCTGTGCCACCTCTCCCCTTAAAAGTCATCCACACTCTGCTCAGATTAAACTATTATTTTAATAATTCAAGCATTTCAGTCTGCCAGGCAGCCACCTGAGAGCATGTGTTTGACGGCAATCCCTCCAAGAAGGAGGGAAGGAGATGCCTCCAGGTCTGCTCAGGCACAGCTTTTGGCATTGGACATGGACCGCTTCAGCGCCACTTCTGTAATTGCTGCTATTATCATAAGTGAGTCAAATCATACTGTCATTTTCCTCCTCTTGGGTGTCTGGTAACACACTCAAAACATCCTCTCGCACACCTGCGGATCTGCACTTCCTGATGCGTTCGTAGCGAGAACTGAAGTTTGAGTCTCAGTCTGTAATAATATTAAGCTTACTCCTACTCAGAATACTGACAGACAGCTTTTTTCCTTTTTTAACCTCAGGGTATCTGGCATCAAGATATTCCCTGTTGCAGTCCTTGTGCTATTCTACAAAAGTCACAGTCTCCACAAGCTCGGACTTCACCTGCTTAATTTAATTTTCAGGTCTCTCCCATTCATACATTAAAAGTTTGATTAATTCTGCCAGTGGGAAAAACCAAGTATTACAGCTCTCTGCCAAACTGCAGGAGGAAAGCAGTTACTTTTCAGGAATGTCACCCAGCCGTGTGCTGAGCTGGCTGCACAACCAGCCCTCCCTGCTTAGCACCGCAATTTATGCAGGAGCTCTGGCTTGCTCCTGGGAGTGGGATGATAGCTCCAGCTCAGCTAAAAGACATCTTCTGGGCAGACTTCCCATAACGGAAAGTCCTCCTGTGCTACTCCAAGTTACAATATTGGGCAGTATTTATCTACAAATAATGTTTTCCAGTAAATACTAAAAAAGTATTTGCTGTTGAATGTCACTGCAGTTTTTATTTAAGAGCAATCTTTCCTGACAAATTGCAATGCATTTTCAGTGTTCAGTGTCCTCAACTCCACACGGACCTGAAACCAGGTGACAGTCACCCACACACTGCTTGGCCATGAGCCTGCAAGCCCTGCCACGTGCCTGCTTCTGAGTCACCTAGTTCAGAAAGACATTTCCAAACATCTGAGCTAGATCTGTATAAACATCTCCCAGTGAGATTAGGAACACATCTTAGTTTTGCAAGTCAACACGGTTACTCAAAAACCTTCACATAAATAAGCAGCCACCTGCATTTTCCAAAAATGCATTTTACATACGCAGCATTTTTCCACTTCCTATTCAGTCTTCTGCCATTGCAAAAACTTCAGATACCTACTAAAAAAAAGGCAGATTTGACACCAGCTGTACAGATGTGCAACACAAACCAAAGTATTGGAGAACTCTGAAAAGCAAGTACATTTTTAAGCAATGAGTAGGGTAGGCTAGTAACTCTATGAGGGAGAAGGGAAAAATCCCAAGTCCAGCTAAGCTAAGGGGCTGAGCTCACCTTCTTACATCTCTGAGTAACGGCATTACCTCCAACTGAATGTTTGAGAAAGCAAGTTTCAATACAGGGCCAAGCACGCTAAAGTGACAGATACTTTGAGTATCTCACCCGCTGTGGGCATGCATTATTTCTTGATAACACCTGCAAATTGTTGACCTGGACTGTAATATGTGCTGGTGGTGACTGTGGATGTTCTCTCCTCTTCTCTCTTGATGGGTTCATTTTGAAAAATCATATGTGCATTCTGACTAAGTGGCTATTTCAGTATCCTCTATTTTAGCTGGTTTGTATTTGAACAACACTAAGCAGTTTAAAGTGCCTGAAGAGAAGACTGCTTTTTCTTCTTTTCTAAGCAAGTACTTCTCAATTATTACATTTTGTTTCTCTGCAGACACCAGGGAGGTGGTGACTTGAAATCCAAGCTACTGCTGATGGCATAGGGGTGGAGAAGACAGAGCAGTGACCTCCTGGATAACTCTACAGCCAGTTTCTCGAGCTGTGTCTGGATAAGTATAGCTCGGAGCTCAGATATGACTTGCAGCCATCCCTTCCTGATAAAAAAAAAAAAAAAACCCAAAGATTTTGGGGGAAACTGTTCAAATAGAATTATCACTGACTAAGATAAAACCCTACAACTTTTCCTGTCATACCAAAGAAGCTGGCAATACTAACTTTTCTTCTATAATTTTATTTAAAGTAATGTCTAGAACATAAGTAAATGAAAAAATAATGGTGTGCAGTAGGGTTTCTGGCAAATTCTCTACTGATTCTCTGGGCAGCAGTCTCTGCTGCTCTGGGAGATTTTCCCTTTTATCACTGATACTGCACAGCAAAAGTGATACCCCAGGAGCAGGGAGACTTTCCCTCCATGTAACTTTACCAGAGCTATTCCTCAGAAAAAAGAAGCTGATACCACTTTTTCTTCAGGTGCTTTTACATCAAACGAAATCCCTCAAAAGAAACCCAGATAATTTAAAAACCCCAGCTGTCCATGTGTATTTCATAACTCTCTCTTTCCATTCCAAAGTCTTTCCAGTTTTGTTTTGCAGTAATTACAAACATCTCAGTCTGCTGTATTGAGATACAACCTGTGATAACCTCTAATTTCAGGTATGTGTGAAATACATTGTGGTCTGGGCAAGTTGGCTTGTCAATGGTTTTATAAACGGGGCCAAAGCACTGAATACCTCGAGGTGGAAGTCTGCAGTTGATTTCCATTATGAAAACTTTTCCGATAAATAGAACTTTTCTCAAAAGACGTAAAATTATGCTTAGCACACATTTTTAGATTTTTTTCCTTCAGAATGAATCCTGATAAAGCAGAACAAAGGAAAAAAATGTTTTGAGAAGCTGCATAGTAGTGCCAAACCTAGCTGGGGACTGAAAGGGATTTTAAAAAAAAAAAATATTTAAAATAGGTATCTTTTAATCCCATGAAAAAGAAATACCCTGAACCATTTATTTGGGTCTGGAAGTAAAGGAATGGAGAACCCGTTATCATGCCATTTATCATGCTGTTAGTGTCAAGTGCAATGATTCAGATAGAGACAATGAGGATGTAAAAAATATTTCCGAAGAGTGGATGCTCTTCAGGGTTGAGGATCTTCAAAGAGGTTTTGCCTCTCATTTTAAAAGAAGAAAGCCTTTAACTGCTGAGAAAGTCAGCTGAGAAAGTCCTGTAATAGTAGGCATTCTTAAGGATTTCCAAATATTTATTTGAATTTAACTGTCATACTTAGAATCAAAATACGTGCTTTACTGAATTGGGACACTGCTCTTTTCAATGAAAAATTAAAGCAAAAAAATCCAGCAAGGTCAGATGAAAAAGAGAAAAAGTGCCCAAACTTCTGTGTTTGCATAGGGAAAGGAATAAAGCTATTTCCTTACAGAGGACTGTTTAATAGTGTGTGGTCTCTCCTGTGTAAATCACAGACCAACCAACCACCTGTGAATGAGTTAAGAAAAAATTCTCTCCTTTTCAAAGCATAATGATAGGATACATGGTGAAGCTGAAGATGGCCTTCTGTCCTACTCAGAAGGTGAAAATATCTGGATATCTATGTTTTTGTTTAAAACACCGTAACAGGAAAAAAAAAGGAAAGATAAACTCTAAAATTTTCTGGATAAATAACTTCCATCTGGCATTTAAAACCATGGGCAATGGACTGTGGCTCATGGGTTCTGATTTCAGTGTTGACAGAAATTTGCCGTGTGACCTGGAGAGGAACATATAAACCCTTAGGCTCAGCAAACAAGTATGTTAATACTTCCCTACAGCACCTCTCAGGTGGCTTTGCGATGCTGAATTAAAGTTAGCAAACATGACTGAGGTTCTTCGTTGGAAGAGAATAGCGGCACCGTATTTTTATTATATTACTGGAGGCAAAGGTGACAGAACAACTGAAATAATAAACTTCAGCCCCAGAGACAGATATTGTACATAAAGTGGAATAGCTGGTTAGTAAAGAGTAAGGAGTGTTTGGTATGATGGTCAAAAGGTACTTTAGAAAATGCATTTTTCGATTAAAACCATTATTGACTATGGATGGTGATTTACGATATCATCTCAAGTCAATGGTTTTGCTGAGGTAAGACAGAACTCCTTGAAAAGATCTCCAGCCTAATAAAACTTCAGTGAGCTATGGAAAAGTTTAATGCCTAAAATGTCAATTTTAAGCAAAGCGTAATTAAACCTATATTACTTTCTCAAGCCTCACAACTCTTATGAGGAGGGCTGCAATTTTGCCCTTAAGTTATATAATTTAATTGAGTCGTATGAATAAGTACCCTCTTCCTTAGATGACCTCTTCCTTAAATGGCTGTTGTACTTACAGCAGCTATTTTTATTGCTCAGTTTTTTTGTCATCTTGATTAGGAAAATAGCAACATTATGATAATATATTAATCCATTTCTTATTGTCAGGAGCAACAGAGCAGAGACCTGTCTCATGATGTTTGAACACTAGCATGTCTTTGCGTGCAGGCGAGATGCACAGGGCCACCTTTGAAGGTCTGCTCAGCATCCTGGGACTCTGGCTTCTCCTGTGATGTGCCAGGTAAGGGCCAATTCAATTTTGTCCCTCCGACTTAGTAGATAGGGGTTGCTGCTAGGCAAAATTAAGTGGAGCATTCCAGCTCTGCAGCACCTTTACATTTCCTGAACTATCCACGAAGGGATGTGTTTGGTCTCTCCTAACAACATGAACGTGCCTGAGCTGCCCACTGGTATATGGGCATGTACTGAGATACAGGTAGATGGAGGAAGCACTAATATCCTGCTCACTGTCCAAGCAAGGTTCCCAGTATTGCACCATGAGTAGACAAACTAAGCTGCCTCAAATTCACCACTTTTTCATTTTAGCGTACATCAGAGATCAGCTGGATTTGGTGTAATGTACCGTGTGGAACCACAGAAACGCAATAGAAGTGGGGTGACCTTTACGTGACTGCTACTAGGAATCATGTAATATAATGTACAGAAGGGACTGGGAAAGCTTGAGAACACTGTAGAGAGGTGGCCTTGAAAAACTGAAAGCTGGTCACGTAACATAGTCACGGACATGTGCACAGAGGCACCATGGATTACCAAGCAGGCAGAGAGCTGGAGGATGCTAGCCTGAAAAAAGTAAATTCCCAGCAGCTAAGCTAATGGAATAATTCCTCGAGATGTTAATAAAGAGCTCCATTTATTCTCACTGGAGCCAGCCAGGCAGCCACTAGAGGGAGGAATAATCTAGCGCTGCCAATGATTGCTATTTATTACACTTCTGCAATGCATTATGTTTTTCTTAAAGCTCATCTCATGAGGCTTGCAAAACCCTTCCAGATAAAGGGAAAAAACCCTCGAGTTTTCACAGTTGGTGAAGAAAGCACACAAACACAAAGTTCAAGGACTTAAGAAACAGAAAGCATATAAAAGATGCTGCACATCTATTATATCTTAGAATATATTCTGATTTTTACAGCCCAGATGAATTGTGGACCTGATTTCCAATTAATTAGGATACACAGGGCGATTTGCGTTCATAGCATTCAGCATATCATTACACAAATGGTAGGATTTAAAGCTTTTTAATGTGCTTTTAATGAATGAAAGTATTTTTCTTGGTGACTAGAAAGAGCAGGTCAGCATTGGGGCTGAAAAAGGAACTTTCCTTCTGTACAGAAACCGGCAACTTGCTAAAACGTTACTTCCGTATTCTTTAAGAATAAAAGAAAGTAGAAACCAAAGAAAAGCCCAACACAATAATACACTCTTAATGGCTGTATTACCAATCTTGCTCCTTTCACTATGCTAAATATCCACTTATAGCAGGAAGGAAGCAATTTGGATATGTGAAAGCAGGTTTTTGTGTGTACAGCTATTCACTACTCACTAATGAGAAGATATTCAGTAACAGGAAAACGCTAAATACAATTAGAAAGTTGTTTTTATCTAAAGATAAGCAAATAATTAACTAGATAGGTAATTGCTAGATGTTTATCAGGTCACATCATGGAGTTTTGCTGAAGTCTATCAATGGCAAAGTTTGAGTCACATTTTTTCCTCAATTTAGACAAATTCTGCTTAAGCTAACGGGCCCAGTCCTGCCTTTCCAAACAGGAAAAAAACAAGCTTAAACTCAGCAGAAGAAAATGGATCTATATTCCTCATAAGAAGACTGTGGCAAGCTCATGGATAATCTTCTCTGTTGTGACTGCACTAAGAAGTCGGGATGTAAGTAGAAAACTGCTCCTCTGCTAGCTCGTATGGGTTTTACTGTCCCTGGCAGCACCATGCTCCTAGTGGGCGATTAGGCTGCCATCAGTACAGGACCATTAGTGCTGCTGTCTACCCTCTCCAAAGAAGAGAAATAAGGAGACAATAACAGACACAAACGTTTCTTGCAGCCTTCATCAGAAAAGTCACAGGTTTTCCAGGAATAGGCATGCACAGAGCGTACAGTGGGAACCCCCTCCACTCAGCCAGACTGTGATTTTCAGAGTGTGTGGTGTGCCTGCTTCTCTGTGCAACACATACCATGGCAGTTCAGGCTCTGAGATGTATTAAAATATCTTTTCCTAGCTGTGAAGGCCTTCCCTATGAGAAAAAAAAAGGCATTTTAAGATTCCCTCCTGCTATAATGTGAAGGGTAACAAATACAAAGAAAATTTATAGAGATGTGAGTGGGAAGCCATGCATTAGCGTACGTAGGCAGGGCATAGAGGGAAGAGGAGAGGTAGGACTAGCTGAAGGAAAGCATGGCTATCTATCATTTACCCCCTGTAAAAGTATCTGAACCACCTCTGGGACATATGTTAGCAATGGGTGTGGGCTGCATGGTGGTAAGAGAGGGGGAGATGTGTCAAGTTATGAGAAGATCGTACCTATGAATTTCAACAGACACAGCAAAATGCAACATGAGTTACTGTTACTCCTAGGAGTAGCGTGCTCCCCTTCGGGCTTTCACACATCACGGGGAGAGCAAATACGTACAGCAGGTGGAAAGAGAGAAGAGAGCATCCTGGCAGCGGGATGCATGTGGGAAGCACAGTTGGGGAGGAACTACAAGAACCAGCCCTCTTATCCCTGGCTGAGGTCTCACCAGCCTCTGCAGCTCTTCCTCCGGCAGGGAAATACAAGGATGATTTAACTTCTTCCTCACACTGTGCCTCGCTGCTCGTGCAATATGGTGGGGCTCTTCCCAGGCATCTCGGTGAGCACAGGGAAATGCTGCTGCAAGCCTTGCTTCAGGAGTACAAAACAGGTGCTAAGAGCAAGGGGGCAATGACTAATGATGACTGTATTAGCATTTCTGCAGCCTCTTTAGAAGGCTCTGTAATTGCTGCACTAACTGTAATGAATCAATCCTCGTGACATCCCGATGTGCAGGAGGTGAGTGTTATTATCCCTTTTTACCCAGAGCTGGAGGCACATCGATATCCACAGCCGGGAAGAGGCCAGGCAAGGAGCAGCAGTGGTGGGGCGCCCAGCACTCCTTCCTCGGCCCTTGCTCCCGAGGCCGCAGCCTACCTGCCATGGAGGCACAGCACGTAGGCGTGGGGGCCAGACTCTCCCACCACCCTGCTCCCCTCTGGCAGAAAGAAGGGCACCACACCTGAGAGTTTTGCAATTTCAGTCCTTCATTTGAATCGCTTGACTGATCCTCTCCTTCCCTACGTGAACAACGCAAGCCAGGCGCTCGTTCCAGGTGCACCCCTCATGCTCTTTTTAGACCTGAGAAACACCGAGCAGCCAAATCATACCTTAGAGTGCTCCTGAACTGTAATTAACCTTAGTGTATCATTTTGTGGAAGAGCAAGCTGTTAAATTTGTCTGAATTCAAAAGAACTTGGAAGAACAGTGGCAAGATAATGTTTTTAACAAGCAGCTTGATTAATTAATGGCAGAGGTTATCATCCGATTGTGTTGGGTAGGAGGCTGACGTTTAAAACTCTGGATGTACTTTGTCGGGGGGAGAAAAAACCTCCATAGCTCAGATTTTAAACGCTACACTTGAGACTTGTAAACAACCACTGCAGAATCCAGTACTGAGGACCCAGATCCCAGTTGCATAGTATTCCCAAGGACTCTGAAACAGTCGACAATCATTTTTCTGTGCTTTATTCCTATTAAGTCTCATGCCTTAGGGAAATAAGCCAGTGTTGATTTCCCACGGAGCGGGACACCCTCCCAATGGGTATCTCAGACCTGTACTGGGGGCTGTGGGTAGCCCAGGGAGCAGGGCAGGAGATTTACATTCATCTCAGATCTAACCTGGATCAGATCTAACCTTCCCGTTCCGGCTGGCTTTAGTGCCCATGATAGAAACACTGACGGAGTAATTGTGAAATATAAGATAGTACAATAAAAACTGTAAGATTCAACTCAGAAGCAAGCTTCTACCCGTTTTTGGCTACAAAAAAGACTAATTTTACTTTTCCTCTCTAGAAATAGAAATATTCTATTTATGAGAAGGGGTTAGATTTTTAAAAAATATTGATAATTGAAAATACTGTAAAACAGGCTCACAAATAAGCATCAAGAAGTTCTAAAATTAGTGCTTTAAGTACTACTTTACATGTCAATTTTATTTCATCCTCTTCTTCAAAAATATTCCTTAAAAATAAAGATTCTTCCTCTATGTATTATTTCTTATTGTCTATTACGTACATCATTTAAAGGATGTACATAAAATAAAACACATAATCTGAAAACATACTCAAAAGATGAAGAATCTCTGCAACATCAATGTCAAACTACAGCCCTGTTTTTAAAGAGACAGCTGTTCAGGTGATTCGTTGTTTGTATGAACTTCAAATGGATTATTTTATTATTCTTTGGGCTGTTGCCCTTAAGGGAACTAGTTATATTAAATAACAAGCTACTATTATGTGGACATACTGATTCCGAGAACAGGGGAAGGAAATACAGTCATAACACGCAATTTCAATAGAAAACGAGGGCTTGTCAATCTTCTGCCAGAGGCAAAACACTCAGGCAGATACCACAGTCATCACAGAGATATAACGAATCTGATTAACTTCTCTGGAGAAGGGACAATTAGAGCTGATAGGATAAATCCTCCTTGGCGCTCACGCGTGTTTGCACGGGGATCAGTGCGCAAGGGCTGCCTGACCGCTGGTCGATGGCAAGGGCACCTCGGCTGCCGGGCTGCGGTCGTGAGCCACCGCGGCAACTTCTGTCTGGAGAACTGGAGCAGTTGCCCAGGAAATCACTCCAAAGACAGCCTGATGCACGACTGAGTGCAGCTAACCACTACGTGTACGGTGGCAGCAGTGGAGCACCGAAATGAAGGAAGGCGTAGCCATTTTCCAACACAAGCTGCATGCCTCCCTGGCAAGAAAAGGATGCGAAGAGAAGGATCCAGGAGTGCTAGCAACAGACCAGCTCTAGTCGGGACTAGAAACTGTGGGATAAAAGAACTGTGGAAGACTCACAAGGAAGATATTAGTAACAGGACTAGAGAAAAAAAAAAATAATTAAATCACCCTGATGAAAATCTTAGCAGGAGAGTGTGTTAGGATCAGGGCTATAACAAATTAAAGCAGAAGAGAATGCGACACACTCATTATTTTCCAAGGTGTGAAATTCATTAAAAAAGGGAATAAAATAAGCAGTGGGGAGGTGGAAATACAGAAATAGTTGATAGTCAGAAAGTCATTCTGTCACTGTGAGAAAGGACAGTGACTCTAGATGTGTAGAATCTTCATGCAAATATTGGCTCTTTTAATGGAGAAAGGATGCTTAGCTAAGTACTGAGGATTATTACTTAGGAATACTAAGGAATCACTTAAAAAAAGAAAAAGAGAGAGAAAAGAAAAGAGAAAGGGACAACAGAAATAGCAACATAGTGCTGACATCTATTCCAGCCCCTGTCAGTCTAACATCTTACTTGAATAAGGCATCATCCACTCCCTCTCAATTCAAATTTGTTCATCACAGATAAACAGCAATTAATTTGTGCCCCAAATCAAATGATCTCTAAGTAGGGGGTGGGGAAAGTAATAGACAGAGAGTTACTGCTCTGCCAGAAATGACATTCTACCCAACAGTAAATGACTGAGCAACTGCAGTGGCACAGCCTGACTCACCAGCCTTTCAAACAAGTCTGAGCAACTGATCTCTGCCAAAGCCCCGTTGTCTCACAGCTCTTGCAGCCACATGACTGAGATGAGTCCAACAGATCCTGCACCAGTCTGAAATCCACGGCTAGACATTTAGACCGGACCCTATTGACTAGACAGTGCCAACGTTTCTGAGATTTCTAACATGTTTAACTGCAACTTCATGAGGATGGTTGAATGACGTGTTGGTTTACATCCCACTATTATAAGGAAAAAAGATCTTTTCAAAGTCAGAAATTGCACCCCCCCCCGAAATTCTATCACTGCTACAATTTCTATCACTGCTACAAACATAAATATTATGAGATGAAGTCATGACTCAGTCGACGTTGTCATTTTGTCATTGACACCATTTCACCCAGAGTGGTTCTAAGCTTTCTGCATTATGTATGTATCCTTGGTTTTGAGACTTATGCAAAGTTCAGAACCAAGTTATTTCTCTAAATGTGATAAAAGCAAAGCAGCAGTAGTAAGTTTTGTAAAACAGAGTAAAAGTAATAAATGAAGCAAGAAGCTTGTATTATTTTGCATTCTAGTACATTTTCCAATTTTTGTTATGCAGACAGTAATAAATATTGGTTATTACAAGAGCGAGTTTTGATAAACATCTATATTATGCCTATTTTGGTGTGATGAAGTAATAAATAATAATGGTGAACTTTTTAGGACTAGCCCAAGGAGGACTACCTTCCAAAAGAAGTTTTTCAAGGTTTCCTTTCAAGTGTAGACTAATGAAGGCTTAGCACAGATTTGCAATAGCAATTGTCAGATATAAAACAGGAGAGATTTATATACTAGTCCTGAAAGCTCCTGAGCTTGCCTTCAGCATGAGGCATCACTGTCACAGTGCAGAGCTGCACAGACACAACCCAAGCATGGCTGCCACCCCAACGTCACTTAAATAAAGGGAAGGATTTGGGTGCTCTGGATGTGGCTGCTGGCATTTGGGGATGACAAAACCAGTTAGTGCTTTCTGCAGTTCCTGGGCTTGCTGCAGGCAAAGCTGCTGGGCAGCTGGGGTGCAGGCTGGTCAGGTAGCACAGCCCCTCTGGAGGGGAATGGGAAATTGCTGTGCAACTCAGCTACAGATGCAACCACAGAAATCTCTCACAGGAACTCAGTAGCTGCTGCAAAGGTGCTTTCAACAAAAATGTTTTTTTTCACACCAGCAAATAACACAAGCAGTGATCGTACAATGGTTCTCTATCTTTGTGGTGTACAATGAACAAAAAAGCAGGCACAATGTAAGGAAGTCTTTAAGGATTTTCCCTAACTTCCCCCCTCCTGAAAAGATTTATAACTTCAACAGGAGAAGAGGAGATTTTAAAAAGTCAAGTCTCTTCAGATGAACTTTCATTCACGTGTGTCACTGGGCGCAGAGTGCTATTTGATGCTGCCCTACTTCAACACCTCGGCTACCAGGGGCCACACACTTTCTTTGCTGCCGCCGGCCCCTAACCTTCACCCCACACTGCACCCAAGCCAGCAGAGAATTACTAAAATAAGTTGAAAGTTACTCCATCTTAGCAGTAATACGAACACAAGAAAATACAAGAAACAAATGACTGGGCATCAACATGACTTAGATATTAATAGTACCTTTTATTTGTAAGGGCAGAACAATTACTCACTTCCATGTTTCTCTCTCTCACCCTAACATGATGCAAATTAACAGAAGATCCCAAAGCATGTCTGCAGAAACACTGTATTGTAATTTCACATTAAAACTAAAGCAAAATACACTATTTTAACTTTTTCCATTTTTAATCTAAAAGGGCTCCAGCATTTCACAGTGAAAGAACACTGCACTTCTAGCTGATCAGCACAGAAAATTATTATGAATAATTAACTTAATTATTGTTGCCTGTTTGCTTGTCTTGTTATTCTGGACATTAAGGACTCCAGACTGAATTTTGTGCAAACGCACATCTCTTTTTATGCCTGTGAATTTTCTGCGTGGCAGATTTAATACATCAGCTGAGCTCCCCTTAGCAAACTAAACCAGATATACAAGATCACATACCGAGAGTTAAGCGTGGTATGGCTGGCAGCAGTCAGAACGTATTTTCAAAACGCTAGCAATGAAATAACATTTAAAATACATGAAAGAATTGCACAGCACTGCTGTGGGTGGGATATCTATATTTACTGTTCAACAGCAGGCCTTCAGGAATAGTTTGGTCCTGATGAGAATTTTATTTTTATATTTAAAAAATAAGTTAAGAAGAGGAAGTAAGAACAGTGATAGCGGGTATATTCAATAGCCTGAGAAAGACAGACAGAGAATTGTAAAAGATAGGTCTGGAGGCGTCTTCATGAGGTCATTTGGTCCCTCCTCCTACCCTAAAGCAGGATCAGCAATACCTAAATTTGTCCTGACAGACATTTTCTATCCCTTTTTTGAAAATGTCCAGTGAAGTGATTTCTCTTGGCAATCCAGTCCCGCGCTTACTATCATTACCATTAGAAAAATTTTCCTAACATATAGCTTGTGTACGTCTTACAGTCTAAGGCAGTATTTCTTCTCCTGTCCCCACTGGACATTATTAACTTCCTTTCTGAGGCAGCCTTTTAAGTAGGTGGGCACAAGTAGGGCTAAAAATAAACAAGACCAGTTTTGCACACAAACATGCAAGTTGGCTGTGTAAAAACTATACCCTGAAAGAGATGGCCGAAAACCACATCTTGGTTCAGTGATTATAATTGTGTTTCTTAAAGCAAGCCCTAGAAGTGCCCATTTGACCCATAAAGTACAGCGACAGACCTTGCTTTTTAAAACAGACAATGGGATGGACTTGAATTCACCAAAATCATTTGCTCTAACATGAATAAATGTTTACAGGATTTAACCGAGAGAAGCTAAAAAGTTGGAAGTCCTCACTTTCATCTGTAGCTATGTCTAACACAAAGCTAAATCTTGTGCAAAGTTGAGCCAGATGACTAGATACAGGACAAGGATTTTAATTTCTGCAAGTAAGGCAATCATCTAAATGAGGTTGCAGCTTTTCTTTAACAAATTATTGACTTCCAAAACTCTGCTCGAGTATTGCCAAAAGATCACACTTTGACTAGCAAAGTTAAAGGCTTTTTTTTTTGGCCAATGTTTATTCTTACGTAAGTTAATTGTAACTGTTTCATTGCCTCAAATTTCAGCAAGTAAAGGTAAAAGTACAAGTGAGGCAACAACTGTAGTATAGGTCACAGATTACCACAAAATTCTGACTTCTCATCTTAGAGAAACAAGAGATGACATTATTTATACAGATGCGACAATACTGACGTAACAGGGCATAAAGGCATATGGAGCTAGGTGTGGGTGGACACAAGGGTAAGTTCTACGATGGGATAAGCAGCGTCTGCTAGCAGTGAGACTGTAATAGCTAGGGCATCTCAGCTTCACTGCAAGATAAACTGGTGAGGATCATCACAGAAGTAGACAGGAGGAGTGCCCACCCTACCTACGCGCTATGCAGCGAACTGCAGGAATAATTGTACAGTGGGATGAGTGGGTTCATTTCTGTGCTGTAAAGGCATACGCACCTTTGTGTGAGGGGACACAAAGCCCAGAAGGGAAGCTGCCGTGGGGCACAAGCTTTCTCACACGCCCATCGGTGATATTAAGCATTAACTGACCGAACTTTATGCTTTATATATCCATCAGTGGAAAGTTGCAACTGTTCGTTAAAAGCTCCAAGCTCTAAGTTCCTTTAGTAAATCGATATCCTCTGCTCCTTAAATATCATGTACACAAAACAGATGTCAGCTGCCCTAAGCAAACCATTGGCTCCAGAGGTATGCCCACCTACGACCTCAAAATATTTTTTATTGTCTTGCCTTTCAAATTTTCTTCTGACTTATAAGTTATTCACTGAACTTAATCATACCTGACACATGAGCCTGAAAAGTGAGAAACCCGTGCAACAGCTTCTCCCTAGCTTTCAGAGAGAAGAGAGAAAGGATTGCAATAACATGAATAAAAAGCTAAGTAATGTATTATGCATCAGTGACTGCGGGCTGGGAAAGTTACTACCTAGGCCAACAATAGTTCCAGAATACTGTTCTTTCGGCTGCATGTCCAAAGCTCATGGAGATGCTCCAGTCTCTTTCATGGGAAATCCAAAAAACTTCCCCTTCAAGCAAACAAACAAAACACACCTCAAGGAAAATGGAAACAACTCTTTCATCAAAGGTTTGATGAAAATGAAAGAGACTGCAACACAAAACAATGAAACACACTGTACTGGAAGCATACTGTAAACCACTAATAAAAGATTAATCAGACTTATTCCTTTTGTACTAATTAGGAAAATCATTGTTCCCTAATTGGAAATCACTCAACGAGAAAGAAAATTAATAAGCTTCCCTGCATGTGTCTAAAAATATTCACCATAAGGAAGATGAGGCATTGCATGACCTTATATTTTCCCTCTCCCTTCCCCCTGTCTGTGATCTGGGCCATTTTCATTAATTTTAGCCGAATGAGGACAACACCTCCATTTAAAAAAAAGTATGCTTTTGTTTATATGACACCTTTTTCTGGGGATATTTTGGAGCATGTTATAGTAATATAGAAACACCTTAAATAGGACCTCATTCCTAAGACCAAGATGGTTTTCATACCTAAGAATGTATGCTACGCTGTACGGTGAGGTGCAGTGTAAGGACATCAGCTTCAGTTTGCTCAAATGCCAGAACAGCCTAGCCAGCGTGTCAGACTACAGTTACCCATATACCCCTTATCATTTTCCCTCAGTACAGACGCTTCCCAAGAGCAGCATTTTAGAAAAGCTGAGAAAGTGGGAGAACCATCTCCGGAGTTTATATTGTTCCATAGTTTTCTGAGAGCTGCATATTTCAGTCTGAGAAGCCATGAAAATATCTACGTACACAAACACGTGTTGCATCATTATAGGAAAATCAAAGCTATAATGGCCTCCAGCTTTGCGCATAACATTTAACAACATCCTTGCCATGTGACATTTAATTTGCTGTGTCTTGAGTGTAAAAAGCTTTCGGACCTTTACTCATCCTTTCATTCACATCAGTCCTAGCATCATGTTTGAAAACAGACATTATGCAATTTCACCATTAATTCTCTCAGTGCAGATGATGCACTTTACCTTCCCATCAAGTCTATACGGATGTGCCCATGTGTGCATACCACCTTCCTCCTGATCACCACAAATCACCACCAGACAAAATTATTTGGGAGCTTTACAGATTATAAAACTATTTTGATCGTAATTTCTTTGACTTTTACAAGGATCAGGGGATTTTCTAGCTGAAACATCTTATATTATGTAACAATGGGATGGCTGGATCTTTTTTTGCAAGTCATCCTAGCAGAGCTGGTCCTGCAACTCTGTCAAGATTTGACTTGTAATATAGGTTGACCCTAGCTCGAAGGCTTGTCCTCCAGGAACTGACCTGATCAATTCTCAGACAGGTGATGAAAAGTTGGAACTCAGGATGTGTAAATCAGATCTACCTCTTTCTTCTTGCTTTTGTCACTGTTACTAAGTTTGCTACCAGATTCTGCCTCTTAATTGAGCTTGATTGTTTACTGTGATTTTATAGGATATTAAGAAAAATGGCACAGAGGTTTTCAAAACAATTTTATTTTCAGATTCCTATAAACATACAAGTAGAAAGTACTTACGGTATTTCTATTAGCACATAAAAAATATAAGCCTGGGTGTACACAAATAACATACACATATTTTAAGATATTATTTTTGGAATGTCTCTGATAAACTTTAAAGTTAGGAATTGGTTGGTTTATTCTAAGTATCACTCATCTATGCAGTAAATCACAGGAATAGATGCAGCTATGATGGAAGTTACATAGACGAATTCTTTACCATGGGATAAAAAAAAGAAAAGCCTAATGCTTTTTGCTTATATGCTCACATACTCTTTTCATCATCAGTGGTGTAACTTGGTGCCCATTAAAAAGTGTCTGTGGTGTTTATAATTGTGTTTCTCCAAGTCACAGCTGACTGGAAAAACATGATGTGTCTATTAAAATACCTTGAAAATAGAGATTTGTTAAGAAAAAACTCATTTCTGTTCTTCCTTCTCTCCTTTTTCTGAGTGGTTCAAATGCATCTCCCAAGTATCAAAATCATTGAAATTGTCAATACACAGGTGATCAGAGAGTACAACTTGTCTCAGAAAAAAGTTTGTATGAGAAATATGAGTTCAAAGGAACAATTCTGCAGCCGTATATAACCCCAAATCCATGCAAAATGTCCACAAATGGATTACCATTAAACGCTGTAATATTTTAGAAAAATTTAAAAAAAGAGGTGCAGAAGACTCAAGTGGCTCAAGTTCTCACAGTAGCAGCAATATTGAGTTAGGAAGCAAAATCTGAACTCATATTTTAAGCAGTGAGTGTGCTTAAAATAGTGGAGAAGAGGAAAGGGGCAGAATGAAGTAGAAAAACTATGGTAACAGGATCCATCTCCTAGACCTCTTGTCCTCAACAGAGTTTTCCAGTCCCTTCCATATTCCTCCTCTTTTAGGCTGGAAAAGTGCTGCCATCAAGTTATACCTTGTGCTGCCTCACCAGCTACTTTGCCCATACTCCTTCAAGAGATCGTAAGGGACGGCTGCAGATCTTTCCCTGCCTTATCCAGCTACAGATCTTCATAAAGTTTGCTGGAACTTCGTATCTTTCAGGCTTCAGTCCTTCTAGCATACTTGGTTAAAGATGGCCGATGGATTCAAAAGTTACTGGGAGGTGGAGGTGACAGGTTGGCATGTGGGCAGACAATGTAATTGCATACTCTTTTTCCAAAGAAAACCAGGCTAAACATAACCAAGGCACGCATAGATAGTGAAGGAATATGTCCTGAATCAAGCTCAGCTGTAATAGAAACGTCAGTTATCTGTTGCCTGCACCTTCTTTAGAAGTTAGCTAACCGGTCCATTTGCCACCTGCTTACAAGTGCAAGATAAACTTTTGCCACTTTTCAGGAATGGGCAAGAAAATGTCCCTTTTTTTCAGCTGGATCAGTTTATCTAGACTGTGAAAGATGAAACACCAAGAGGATACTGCCAGCAAAGACAGAGGGAAAAAGCTGCTTACGTCCTGGTAGGATAATGAGAGTGCAGCCGCGGAGGTGTGCATTTCAAGATGACAGCAAGCTGTGCTTTATTCAGAATGGTACCACAGCATTTGACACATGTGCTGTAACCACATGGAAACCACGGCATGGGAGGAATATTGTAGGAGGAAGATTGTAAGGTATAGCAAGAAGAAAACCTCAGCAAAAACAGGAAAATAAATTTGTATTACGTAAAGGAGATATGACACAGTTGTGCTGTTCAAAAGTTATTCCTTATATAAAAAGAAACATTGGTAAAAATGAAACCCCTTTCTTAGAAGAGTAGGCGCATGAGCAACGGTAGGTAGGTAGGTGGGAGGAGCAGTGTAGGTTGTGAGACCAATATTAGACTTCAAGTACTCAGAGAGGAAAAGTCCCACAAGATTAAAAATCCCTTCAAAAACAACAGTGAAAGCAAAAGGGAACATGTTTTTAAGTTGTTTGCTCTGCCAAAGATGAAAGTGAAGCCAACTAGAGACTGCATACAGAAAACAGAGAAAGAGAGTAGCAGAAAGAAGTGCAGAAGATCCCTGACAATTGCCACTGTAGAAACACTGCTTTTTCACTGACAGAAAAAACATAATTAAAGGAGTGAAATGCCACTCAGCTTTAAGGTGTTAATAATGTCCTGCAAGGTCAGATAGAAAGTCCACCGGTGTCAGCAAAAGGCTGCCTGCTGACTAGAGTGGCTTTTGGCTCATTTCCATAAAGCTCTTATTCAGGTGCAAATTGAACTCAAGTCAATAGTAAGCCAAGGAAATAACTTGTTATCACACATTACACAATTGCTTGATGACCTACATTCAGTGAGTTAGGGGCCCTAATTTAGTCTCTGGCTGACATGCCAGCAAAACTCTATCACAACTTTCAGAGTAACCAGGGTAGCCCTGGGATGAACAAGCAATGTCATGGTCAAGGTCAAGTCATGCTACTAAGAAAGTATGAAGAAGTCTGCAAAAAAGACCTAGCTTAACAGAAGACTTCAATTCCCAGAGCAAGCACTTGGCTAGTTCTCACAAAAAAAAAACCAAACCCAAGCCAAATTATCATGTTCAGCAGAAAGGAATAAAAGCAATGCATAATTATGTATTATACAATTTGTCTCTGAAAGTGGAAAGGTTCCCCAGGAAAAGATACTTCTAAAAAGTATCATCATAGATTAAAAGAAATAATTCTATTTCATCCCAATTTATGCTGAAAAGTCATTGAAAAAGAAAAGTTATTTCATATTTTGACCTCTTTTTTGTTTTACTGCCATTTACCATTTTCCCTTTCCTTCTTCTACCCTGTGATTTACATCCTACTTCTGCATAGCTCCTAAACTTCCATGAATTTTATAGAGTGCAGCTTAAAATTAAGCACATTCCTAAAAGCTTTCCCAAATAGGAAGGGATTAAAAAACGTGTGAAATGAAATATTCGTACAAGCACTTTGCTGAATTACAATGACTTCAAAGCTAAACCCAAAAGCTTCTGCTGCCTAGCCCCTCTGATCTAACATCCTCTGTGGGTGAACAGTGACATGCAGGACTTTTTATTTTTAATAATTCCATATTCTTTTGCAAATCTCATCTCTACAGGGAACAGAAATAACCAAGAGCAAATACACTCACTGTGATGCATTGTACTTCACATATACATTACAGAACTATGGAACATACGTTTCTAAAGGCTCCGTGACTGATAGTGTGTCCATGCACAAAACATGGCTTTATGGAGTTTGTGGTGGTACGTAACATTTACGTTCACCTTGCAGAGGTTGCAAAAACTGATCTCAGAGGAGGAGTTTCGGCTCAGTAAAGGATGTGGTGAAGTCTGCTGGATGATGAGAGGAATCACTGGATCCCCTGAGCAAGCGCCAGCTAGCTTATGAAAATCCCTGCAGAAAATGAGACTGCTTTCTCCTTTGGACACTAATGGAAAGACAGAGCAGAAGCAATTCCTGGCTTCCCCTGGGACAAAGTCAGGCAGGCTGCTATGGGGAGCTGCAATAAGCATGTTTTTGTCTGCTGGTCTATTCATCACTGATGTCAAGAGCATGACATTCTTAAAAAGGATCAACTGCTTTTCTCCAAAATCTGTTTCTCAGATAAGGTCTCTGGGAAAAAAATGGGGTAGAGGAGGACAAGGAAGGAGAGGAAATTAATGAGGGAAATGCAGAAGGAGTCTTTTTTCACTAATCATGGATACTAGAAGAGATACAGCTCTTTTTTTTTCCATTTGAAAGGTACAGCCTTAGGCAAGTTAAACTAAAATTAGGTTATTTTTGGTTCAGTGAACCATGATTCACTATTATAGCTACGAATTTTGCAGAAGAGAGACAGAAACAATTGTTGATTTAAATCCACACTATTTTCTTTTATAGATATAATTTATTTTCTTGCTTTAGGGAACCTCTCAATTTTAGAATCATTTAAACACTAATACCAAAATTGTCAATTTGTGCAATTTTCATGAGAATTTGGGTGGCTCTTTTAAAAGGCCCAAATAAAAGAAAAACACAAAGTGTCATTAAAAAAACATAACTTCATCATTCATCTTGACCAAAGCTTTCATAAATGATTAAAAAAATTTCAGTTTTGGTTATATCTCTCCACAAAATACAGTGCAATTCCGGGTGAACTAAAGAGTGGAAACCCTGGATTTGTCTATTTTCAGACAGCCATTGTTCTTTTTAATTAAATGTCAGATGCTCTCTGATGAGTTGCAAAGACTAGCTTAGGGCTAATTTCACATGTTGAGTATATATAAATACACAATTATGCAAAGCTTTCGCAGGCCAAAGTATTTAAAGAACAAACCTATTGTACATACCTGAATACTCACTTAACACTAACAGGATGAAATACTTTGCAAATTGAAAGCACAGGTAGTAGGGTCCCTTTTCAGAATAACACTGAAATACATTCCCAAATCTACTCTTGTTCAGAAAAAAACCAACCAAAAATAAGCATGACCGAACACACTTGTTTAAATACTTTCCTTAACTGGTACCTAGAAATAAAGAGTAGAAACAAATAGGAACAGAAACTGTATGTCTTAATGGAGAGCTCTACGTGATGTAGTAAAACGCGGACTTACTTGAGGGTGGTGAGCTCTGTAAGGGATGGCTGGGTGGCCTTGAGATAGCTCTCTCTCCGTGCAGCAATCTTTGGAGATGGCTTCGGACTTGTATCTGAGTCTCCACTGTCATCATCCCCCATGGCTTTGATGTAACTGCCACTCCGCATTCGTCGGCAGGGAATCTCGTCATCTTTCCCTCGTGGAGTGTATCCAGTCCATTCATCTTGAGGAACCTGAAGTGACGAACACAATTCTCTTATTAGTACACTCTTCCCTGACGTAATTGCACAGCAAGATTTGACCGAGCTAAGCCACAACAGAGCCATAACAAAAACTCTCATGGCCAAGGGCCCATCTTCAATCCCATTTGACCATGGGTTGCTGTTTGCAGTGGAGGCCCACTTCTCCCCCTGCATAGTCACAAGCACCTCTGGAGTTGTTTGTTATTTTCCACTACTTATCTGGGAAGTTTCTAGCAAACATGCTGACATAGGAGCCTCAGTTAGGTCTAATACTGGGCTGGATAAATCTGTTTTTTTGGTGGTTTTCATTCAAAGCATTTACAAACCAGATCAGGGTATTTTTGGTTCAGCTCAGCATACTGAACACCTTTGGGGAGGCACAAAAGATGAAATATGAATCCCTGTATCACAATCTTTTCAGACAGAGTGTGCATAACTACACTCACCGGGACGATTTTGGTTCAAGATACATTTCAAATTTGTGGAGCTATGTACTAATCATCACAAAAGTAGGTTTGCAAGTGTGAAATTATACTACTATTGCTTCTATAGCATAATTAGTGCGACTGAACACCTGCCAGCTTGCGGGGACCCTCCTTTTGAATTATGTTAGTCTGAGTATCTGAGTCATACAACTCTTTATTCCCTTCTTTTTCTTCTTCTTATTGATGTGCATTATTTCTCTTGATCTGAAGTAAGTGCTGTCCATTTTTTACATTGGAAATCTGGAACACTGGGAATGTGCATTCATGAGATTTTGGGACATAGCAGAGAACAGACCAAGAGCACGGTGCTCTTGCCCACCCATCCTCTCCCCTCCTCTCCTCTTGGGGCTTCTGACCATTGTAAACCAACACCCTTCTCTTTCCTGTAACAGCGGAAACAGCATGCAGTGGAGCAGGGTCTTTGAAGGAGTTGTCCTGAAGTTATTTTGCAGAAACCCCATTTTTATAGTAAAGGTGAAACTGCAAAAGGGCTTTTTAGTTAAACATATTTAAATAAAAGTAGTTGTGAATTTTTCGTTTGCTACTTTCCTGATTATTATTAGCAAATCAACTTATAAAGCAAGATACAGCTACAATGCTCAGAAACCCCTGCAAGCCATATTAAACGAGTCTCAAATCTGGGCTGCTAAAATTTCTCCTGCAGCTTACAAATACTAGCATCTACCAGGAGAGTCACCGAGCGTCTCTTTTCTATGGAAAGTTTGCTCTTCAACAACATTTAACTTCTGCTGAGTATCTTCTGCATCCATTGCTTCCCAAACTTCAGCCAGAGCATTTACATGCCAGCTTGTTTAGACAACCAAAACTGAAACACTGGACTGTTTGCTAACAGCTTAGCTGTTGATTCCCACTACAAACATAAGCCTAAGTCCAGAGGCTGTAAGGCCTTTCAAATGTTATTGTCAATGTAGGTCAAATTTTTATGGCATTTTATCAATCTATACTGCTATAAACTGCAATCCAAAACCCACTGGGCTATACAAAGGAACAAAGATATTTAATAGTCCTAAGCATTCATGGGCTTATTACTAATTATAACTAATTAACCAAACTATTCATAAGCCATGCCATTGCTTTGTTTC
>NW_009193090.1:22139-24558 GCF_000690835.1 Fulmarus glacialis
TTCATTGACTCTTCTTTTCCTGCTACTGACATCATGATTTAGGAGCTTCCTTGAACTTCCAGGTTCAAACAAGTCCTTCTTTCCTCTTGTGCTCAGTCTACACTCTCTCTTTTCTCCCAGATCTCTCTTGGTCAAGTCTGGCTTTGATAAACTCACTTGGAGCTTTGATATTTTCCTCAGAGGATTCAAGATTTAATCCTGGAAGTGTACCCTAGTTTGTATCTTTATCAACATTTCTTTATGACTCAGTCTTCCTTCTTGGCACTCAGACTTCCTTCTTAGTTGCTCCATGTTTCATTTAAACAATTCTTTCCTTGTGCCTTTTTAAAGTAAATTTCCAAGTTTTCTTTAAATATCCTTTAGTTAATGACTCTGGTAACTTTACTTCTGTGAAACATTTAAATTCTCATCTTCCAGCAGCACGCAGTTTGTTGTTGTTTTCTTTTTTTTTCTTTTTTTTTTTTTGTTTGTTTGTTTGTTTGTTTTTGGTATTTGCCAAGGCTTCAAGAATATAAGTTCCTTATAGAAGGAATATATTTCAAAGCCCACTTTTCTTATTGAAAATGGCATGCAGAATTGTGTATATTTAGGAAGTAACTGAATAAATACAACTTAAAAACATTTAAAATATTCTTCTAGAAAAGGGTAAGACTCTAACTAAGAACTGGAGTATTACAGACTGAGAGTACTAAGTACTAAAAGAACCCACTGGAGGAGCAGGATTGAATATTCGGCTCTGATATGTTCCCACGTCAAATAAAAAACAAAGAAAAAGCAATGTTTCAATTCTGTGGCTTCTAAGTTTATGCCTAGACCCCAGATCTGGAAAGTTGATGCTTTTCTGATGTGTATACATTTGCAAAGTGCAAATGAAGGTAATACTTGGTAGTGGTTTTGATTCT
The DNA here is from genome assembly GCF_000690835.1 of Fulmarus glacialis. NCBI lineage: Eukaryota > Metazoa > Chordata > Aves > Procellariiformes > Procellariidae > Fulmarus > Fulmarus glacialis. Next base: position 23,042 of record NW_009193090.1, read on the forward strand.
GATTTTTGACATACAAGAGTACGGAGCATTTTACACCTCTCCTCCAGCCACTTATGACAGACAGAGGATAATATTTTTTTCAGGTCTTACTCTTGCATTGGTTCTAGGCCTATAGCATCATCAAACAGCGAAAATACAATCTATATTCATACCACATACATTTTGGAACCTACAGCTCCTGCTTGTCAACTGTAAACCCTTGACTTTTCAAGTCCTCATGTACAAAAAAGAAGTTAACACAGGTTTAGTAAAATCAAGCTTTGCTGACATTTTGATGACATGCTGGGACTTCAGTCAGAAGTTTAAAACCTGTTATAGTGTATTTTCAATCAGTTTTCAGGCAGATATTAGATATCTAAGTCAGAGTATGTAGAGAATCTGTGAATTCTCAGAGGACATGCACTTTAATGTGTTTAATATTTTATTCATTATGCTTTAGTTAAAGATCTGTGCTTTTTCTCATTAAAATAAATTAGTGAATGAACCTTTAATGCACGAAAGAAAATATGTTAGTATAATGTTAAGGTTGGTGTCTTTAACTGAGGAAAAAGTCAGGGGACTTAAAGTTATGATGCTCATACAGCACCCATAATTTAGGTAAGCTAAACACTTGTAGTTTTATTAAATAATAGACATAATGTTAAATTTAATGCTCTAGTTTATAGGTGCAATTCAAGTGATGAGATATAGTTGCTGTGGGCACCATAACTCTGAAATTCTTGAGTTCTGTTATCAATAACCCCATACATAAGTATAATACCTTTTATGACAAAGTTTCTCAAAATGATTTAGATATGATAGGCCAAGTTTGGAAAGCTGGTTGCAATGAATTTACCACAAAGCTTCCTTATTTACACCTGCAAACACTGTGTACCGTGATGAGCTTTGAATGCATTGCTCTAGCCCCCCAATTTGTAGGATGTGCTCCTGTGGGAGGGATTTTCCAGTTTGAGCTCTGCTCACTCAGTGAAGTGAGCAACCACTGAAAACCAGCGCGCTATTTTTTTCATAGCTTTTCCACCTTTTAAACACTCTAGTTGCAGAAAAAGAAAGCTGAGCTGTTCACATAGAGACCGGGGGCAAAGCAGTCTCAGGGAGTGCCACAAACCCCCTGGCTGGTTTGTGTACTGGAAGGTACCAGCATGCACAAAACCAAAGGAGATGATACAAATGCAACCCAAGTTCCAGTACCATATTATGGGTAAACCCTGTATGTGCCAAAGAGAAAAGGATGGCTATGGTTAGGAAAAACATCCAGATTTAGAGAACGGCCTAAAATATCAACCCAGATATGCTTCTAATTTCAGTTAACACATTGAGGAAGTCAGAGTGTTTGTACAAACTATCCTGCCTGCCTAGACAAAGCTGCAGTAGAAGAATGTAATGGGTATTTGATTAAAAACCTGTTTTAATTAAACAGCTTGCCCAATTTTCTTGCAGATATTTAAGGCTGAGTGGTTTTCTTCTTTTTTTTCTCTTTTTTTTTTCTTTTTTATTTTCAGTAAGGTTTCAATATT
>NW_009193090.1:24589-47908 GCF_000690835.1 Fulmarus glacialis
AGGGAAAGAAATTTGGGTCCAGTTGCCCTTTATCTTATTTCAGTTTCACGAGACTTGGAAACCCTGATTTCAGAAGTTGGAGTAGGAGAAAACAGTAAAACATTGTGTAACGGGTAGAGAGCACTTGCAGGGTAAAGAAACGCTTTAGAAGTAGTATATTTTTGCTTTGGCTATTAATAGTTGTAATACTTTTTATGAAAGGATCTCAGAGCACTGTCTGTGTATTACTTGAGTAGGGCAAACAACCCTTAAAGCTCAGCATTTCCTTTCGTGGTACCTATTTTGCTGTTCAGAAAATACAGGCAGATAAAATAATGACAACATTTTAATACCTCAAGCAATACCTACTAAAAGAAGTGACCTGATTTTCAGAGTGCTTTCTTCGGTGCCTAAAAGGAATGGCCGTAACAGCTCATAGCAGACAATGCAATTTACTGCCAGTAGTCTTTCATATCATGGGAAAAAAGTAATACATAAAGCCCTCTCAAAACTACGAATTGCGAAAAAAAAATTGATCGCATTATTTCATGCATTCTGTTTCTATACATACGGTACTAAACATTCTGTAGCGTGCTTCCTTCTGTTGATCTGGAAAAATGCTGAGAAAAGTGTCTGTGTGAACCTCCAGCTCTTTTATTTTTTTCAGTCAGGAGGTCTGCACAAATTTTCCCACAGGGTCTTACTTTGTTTGAATGCCAACATTGTATCTTGCAAGGTCACATACTACACTGCACGCAAGTGCGTATGCAAGGTATCTGCTGCCTTAGAGGATTAATGGCATTAAGATTGACATACCTGAGATAAAGCTGCTTCATGCTTTTAAGAAAATCATACTATCCAATTACCTTGGCAATACCATTTTTTCAGTATCAGAATATCAAGCACAAACATCACTTCCATGATTGTTTTTACTCTCGTGAAAAAGGGGGAAGAGCTAAACTCAGATCTAATAATGAACATAATTGTTTTTATTAAAATAGAACTACTATTATTCACACTATTGAAGTAATAGAGATCCTGGAAACACTTCATTCTGCAAATGATCTTTAAGATCACGTACAATTCTTTCTTTACAAGCCTAAAAATCAAGAGTGTACTTTATTTATACAAAAAGCGCAATGAAACAGAACACCATTATTACTTGAAAATACATAGAAAATAATCAGCAAAGGCCTCTGAGCCAGGCAACTTACTGAAACTTAAGACTTCAGCATACCCCTAGAAATAAAATGTTTGTTACAAGTATGAAAGCTAACCCTGACTATAGTTTCTTTCTTCTGATTAAATGGCAGATACAAGATTCTTTTGTAAACAGAACAGACTATACAGATAACATACTGCCACCAGCTAACATCTTACCTGGATTCAGCTTCATTTGGTGTATAGATTACCTGTCCTGATCTTTAATTAAATTTATGTTGCTCTGGAAGTGTTCACACTTTGTCATTAGCCAGACTCGACTGACTGGTCAATTCCTTTAATGCATTTTTTGATATAAAGGAACTGGATTTTTCTAATAGATAGTCTAGGTCCCCAAATAAAGAAACTAAGCAAACAGGTATACTGGCCCCTCAGTTTTCAAACATTCATTTCAAAAGCTCACACATAGTGGTATGTGAAATAAACCCAGCATGTAAGGACAAAGTTAAAGAAAACATTTTTTATTCAATTTCTAAACAATAAAATTAGAATATCTAATTTCCTTCTTTTTTGCACAAAATTGTTATTAACTTACCTTACTGGATGAAATAGCAAACAGACTGTCTCTATAGCAAATTAAGTTCATTATTGATCTCTAGTTTGATTTGGTTTACTGCAGCTGAAATCATTAAAGCTTCTGCCTGTGCTTTGCCAAAGCAATGTGGATGACTAGAGAAGTAAACACAAGGACTGGAAGGAGTGGCTAACCATTGCTCACAGCAGTAGACTTGTAACTTTAGCTTTCTATTAGTATGCAAATACTTAATGAAATGAAATCACACAACTGAAGAACAATGCTTAATGACTGCTCAGTGCAGATTTTCAAACCCATGCAATTTGTTTTTCTTAGCCGTTATTATGCCTCTTCTGCGTGCTGTTAAGGAAGTTTCAATTGCTATCTTCTACTTACTAAGCCTATTCCTAGCACTCATGAATATTGAATTAATCAGACCAATAAAGATGAGTAGCATTTCTTTCTATCAATGTGCATGCATTAAGAATCATTGAAGTACGCAAAAAAAAGGAAGCCTTAGAAAGCTTAAAGCATAATATATGTTTAATAAGCTTCAAGAGTTTTCAAAAAGGCTTTTTCAGAAGGTTGCTTGTATTTAGGACAAACTTAATATGCTCAGTATCTGCAGAAACACTTGTTTTAGCTTGTACTATCTCAGCAGTCAGGTTCTACTATAAATTAATTTAATTTAGCTGACTTATCTCCGTATTTTTTCACACAAAGAGCCTTAACAGCCAAGACAGAGACCCCGTCCGAGATGATAGAACATTACTTCTTCAATCCTAAGTGCCCACACATTGCATCAAACCTGAACAAGCAGTGTGAAGAATTGCAATCTTCCTTCACGTAACAGTAGTTTGGAAAGTCTTCTAAAACAATATGAATCTTCATAGAGTAAGTCAATAGACAAAATTCTTCAAGCACCGCTCCAGTTTATAATTTTCATTCATCAAAAGGTGCCTTGACCACTAGCTTGTCAATCTGATTCACATCCTGTTTTATGAAGAGGAATGTGTGTCTCCTACGCAAAACAACCACGTCTTGATTCCAGATAAATTTTCGCCTCCTGCTTTACGCATAAAAATCCAACCAACCATGGAGAGGGCCATGTGGGTACAATGATTCCAGCCAAGGGCCTTGCAAGTTTGCCACCCCCAAACACCTTCTGCAGAAAGGAAGCCAAACTGCAAGTACCACATCTATTAGCTGAAGGAAACATAACTGAAGGTCATAGAGCAGGACTCTCGGCCAGGACCTCAAACTAAAACTGTTTCAGTGATACTCATGGATGATATTCTCTCTGTGGCAGAGGGCAGACATTCATTCCCATCCTTCTCAGTACTCTTGAAGCTTTCAGTGCAGTTGGCTATAATGAGATATGGCTCCTTGCCCAAGTAAGGATGACAAGATGACTGTTAACATGAATACCAGTACTCGAAAGGACACTTTCAATGACTAGCAATGGAGAAATGTTCTTTCACTTCTAGATACCTTCTTTTGGGGTCAATCAGTTCTCTCCCTAATCACTTCAATCACCACAGTGACTAGTTGGCATCAACTGCCAATATTCTTAAATGAGATGTCATTTTACCTTTCTTTCACTACACATGACCACAAGCCCACTATGAAGCAGCCAGCAGGAAACTGGCTTGTGGATGGAGAACATGTAGCTGAATCTGTATCCCTGGAAGAAAACAGATGTGGTGGGGAGAGCATTTTGAGAAACAGCCCTCATGCTGTTTCTGTTGGCTGACTGTAACTGGATAATCTCTGGTGCTTTGCTAATGTTGTGCTCTCGCAGGCAGCAGCTGTAAGTAACGCAGTTAAGCTACCGCCTCCAGCTGGCTATTAGCTTCTGTCACATTTTAGTGTACAGTGGACAGACTTCACTAAAACTTCCACGCCACTTTCTTTTGGATTACAGCAATGAAACACACCTGCGTAAGAAGCTTTCATTCGGCTCTAAGGAAACTTTCTCCGTTTCAGAACATCATAGTGTGTCTTCTCAGTGACTCCATACTGTCCGCTCTGCTCTACAGTAGTGTCCCATTGGATATCAAATCAAGGTCACGGTCTTGACTCTCATCTGCTGGGAACTGAATTGCTAGACACCAGGAAATCTCAAAGATTTCCTAACAAACTGCTTAGCAGGCTGGGGTTATGTCAATAAAGCAAAATTAGACACAAACTTATTTGCATAAAAGACTCTTAGAGACAATTCAAAGACCATCTCTGGAAGCCCTGGCCCATCAGAACTGTCACAGTGCCTTATCCAACCGCATGGCACATTGCTTAGCCTTTGGTGAGAGAAGTACTATCTACCAGAAGTCCGAACAAGACATTGCAGAAGTCCATTGCACAGGCTCAGGGTAAGAGGATGAAAAGACAAACAATATACAACAGATTCATGTTCTTGTTGCTTAATTCACTAGTGACAGAGCTCAGCTGTGCAACAAGCACAGCGCAAGAGCATTTGTAAGGCAGAACAGAAACTGTGACCAGCTGCCCCCAGCCCAAACCACTCTTCTGGCACTGCAGTATTTCCCCACTCAAGAGCTGTACTACAGATTCCATTCTTGAAACAAAAAAAACAGTAACTGGATGTAGGGGAAATACTTCTTATTACTTTGCACTGACTGAGGAAAACATATCACCGCTCACTGTTTTTTCCCCACCTACTTTTCATGTCTCCACAATAAAAGTTAAGGATTTCAAACTCAGATGCAGATTGAAATGATCCTCTCTGCTGGACTTGATTTGTCTTGAAGATTTTTTTTTTTTTTTTTTTTAAACAGTGAAATTACTGAAAATAATAAGATTAGAACACTCCAGATATTTAAGGCTACAGAAAGGAGCCAGATCCAGGACTGAGTCAAATCTTATCCATGAAGGAACTGAAATAAATGTCAAATGCCAGCTATTACATGCAGCCATTATTTTCATAAACATTTCTGACATAACAGTATATGTAATGTAGCGCCACCCAAGTATGTTGCTAAATCCTGTATGTGCTATGTTAGCAACACAAAATGGGGATCCAGCTGCCAGAATTATGTTCCTTAATGGATGCGTTACTAGAACATAGAGATGTTAACAGAACGAACCAACAGTAATTCAAGTTAATCTAGAAAAAATAAGATCAGTGCCAGTATATTCAATACTAAGAAGTTACACAATGGTGATAAAACTAAAGGATAGAAAATTATTTCTATCCTCTATTATTTCTACACGGGCAGATAAAATTGCAGCTAAATGTGAAGTACTGACATTGCTGTAGAACAGCTCTCTTAGTACTTAGGTGGCCCCCATTACTGCATTACTCAGACACCAAAGGTCAGTCCAGGTTTTAATTAAATGAATGAGAACACAGCAGTTGTTAAGGTGAAATATATGGCAAGATCATTCTCACCAATTCAGCTGACAATTTCTCTTTTTTTTAAGGTAAATTAAAGGACTGCAAAGATGAGAAGGACGGCTATACTGAAGACTCTCCTACATATTTGTCTTAACATAGGAAAGGCATCTTGGGTAGGTTTGCAGGTAGGCTAAATAACCAAGATGTAGGTTCAATGGAATTATTTGTTATTAATATATTTTTTTAAAATAAGTATTATGTGCTTAATTTATATTTTCCAAGTGTCCACAAATTCCCTAACTTTATGCACTATTCATACTACCCATCTCACTATTTTAAAACTGAAATAAATTAGCTTTCTGTGAATGGTATTTTTTCAGTTTTAATGTTCTTAGATACTGGTTTATTCTAAAATTCATGAACATTTAATAATTTCCAAACATTTTCATAATTATTCCATTACCTGGAAGCTGGCCTGGAATACATTGTAACATTGGACATTTTATTTCACAGTTGTTCAAATCGTTTCACTAGCTTTACCGAGAAGTATGTTTCATATGAGCTCAGTAAAAAAATTTGAAACTTATACCTCATATACTTTGTAGTTCTGACTGGAAAATTGAAGGGGAAATAATATACGCTTCATTCATTTTCAATTTATAATGGAATAAGAGAAAAAAGGCAGGTCTTCAGATATATGAAAAAGGGAAGATCAATATTAATGGATATTAAAATATAGCTTATATATACATATCTCCAAGGACATACTGAAAGATTAATTTGAATATGGTAGTTGCAACAGAAACGCAAAGACCACAAATGAGGAAAAAGTAGAGATGAAGTGAAAATGCATAGATAAGCCCAGTATAATAGATGTAATGTAAATTGCTGTGTCATAAGGATAAACACTTTGTAATTTAACATACCACGTTAACAAATCATATGACAGATACTGGACCTTATTAGCACCCTGACCTAGGGCGATGCCCTCTATTTGGCCATCCATGGACACAGGCAACAGAAAGAGGCTGGGATTGAGCAGTATCTCCTAAGAAACTGTGCAAGTGCCTTGTCCTGCGACTGGAAAACAAGTCACTTTGAGTTTCTTAACACTACACATTATATATTAATGCACATTACAGACAACCTTCACACAGGAAACTGAGCACAGTATGAACCAGAGCCCTCCACCACCAGAAAATGCTTATTACACACAGAAGCTTGGCCTGCATTTTTGATAGTATTTCTCACAGTCTCCCACCAAAGGACAAGCGATGCAAATGCGGAACTCGGATGACTGCACCGTCGTCCCCACCTACTGCACTTCAGTTTTCAAAAGTAAAATTTCCATCCTCAGCCCCAAGTATCTGACACAACTGACTTCAGTCTCATCAAATGGGATCAAAAGAAAACATATGACTGACCCACATAAGAAGAAAAGAGAAATAATAAGAAAAATGTCATCCTTTGTATTTTTCTCAGTCTCCTAACGAATGGACCAAGGACAATGGGAATAGTAATCACAGGGAACATTGAATGGCAAAACTATAATCAGAGACAAACTCTGCAGTTATTTGATACTCTATTAGCTTCAACAATCATGAATTCATATAAAACAAGAGTGTCAAAAATATCTACCCGTGTATTTAGACCCTATTGTTCGCAGAAAAAGGCAGCTGCTTACATTTCTTCTTTGATAGTTTTGCTTAATTTTAATTTTTCCAGAGGAGAAGCCACCAGAGAAGTAGAGGCTGTCCACTGCTTTATAAATTATTCTCTCAAGGCAGGGAAACCATTTGGAAGTAAAATTTTCAGAAAACAGAAACAGTTCCTTCTCACCTTCCTTCAAATTAGTCCAACAGTAAACCTGGATCAAATAAAAGCACTTTCCTGAAGTAAGAAGCAGGTCAAAAAAAGGACCTTATCTCTCTACTATCTAGCTGCTCATTCTTGAAAGGAGAAATAGAGAGAAGAGGAAAAGACAATTCCATTCCCAAAATGCAGGTGAGAGGAAAAGGTTTGCTTGACAGTCTTTAGACTAGTCTGGGAGCTAATACCTCTTTCTGAAGATGCACGGTGTTGAGCCAAGCCTCCCCTAGACCTCCAAGGACGGACACTGCGCCTCAGCACCCGGGCTGGAAGCGGAGCCTGCCGGAGTAAAGAAAGACTGTGCAATGCAGGAAGACTCTGCACTCGATCCAAATTCCAAATTATGAGAAATAAGCCCATCTGTAACACGAACTACTGCCAACTCCTTCCACAGAACGGTTATGTGGAAAATATCACACCAAGTGAGATAATTGTTTGTTATTTCCATGTCTTTACACTGAGAATTCATCCAGATACTTCTGTGATAAAAGCCCTTACAAGCAAGTGTGAAGTCAATGTCATCTGTGACCTCTGATATACTCAGATCTATCAGGATAAAGAAAATTATCTTGAGTACCCTGAGCTGAAAAAAAGTCGCTCCTTCATTGAATTCAGATACTATCACAAGAAGAGTTTGCATGAACAAAATAGTTGCCTCTTTCAAGGACCAGAGAGTTTATGTTCTGGACCATAAACAACAGCTTAAATTACAAGTGAGTTGATAAAAGCATCTATTTAACATTTAACGAGTTAAATAAAGCAACAAAGAAGCATCATAATAATGAAATTAAATTATCAGAGTTGTCCAGTATTGTCATGACTTTGCAGCTTTCATCTCATTTAGTGCATTTCTAATTGTTCTAACACAGGACACCAGCCTTTTGGTACAATGATGAGAAGGTCAGCAATACAGAGAATACCTCTGCAGCCCACTAATGGAGTAATACTCTGCTGCTGTTAATATATATTTATATTGCAGGACAGTCAAAAGGCCTCAATTAGGTTCTGTGCTCTATTGTGCTGGGCATTGTGGAAACACAAAAGGGAACAAAGTCCAAGCCCCAAAGGGCTTGTAGTGTAAAAAGGTAAGTGATATAGTGAAGAGAAAGGCAATGGGATGCATTCAAAATAGACTGACTTTTTAATACCTATATCCATTTGTCATCTTTTCAAGCTGCCGAGAAGAATAATCCTGACCTGCTTCCTCAAATCTACCCTACTCTGTTTGAACATTATTTCCAATGTTAATCCAAGTCTGGTTAAGATTTTCCTTCTTTTTTAAAAACAATTTCAAACCAGTTGTATTTCCCTGGCTTTTACAAACAAGCATACAATTAGAAAAAATGAAACAAAATGAAATGAAAACCAAAATAAAACTACTAGTGAGGATGGGAAACACAGTGAGAATTTAGTTACTCAAAGTGAGAATTTAGTTATTCTAATTCCTGCCATTGACAATTGTTGGACATATTTTCATACAGACACAGATAATGCCCTCTAATTCCACTTCAAGAGTCTATTCCTGTCAGTTAAACATTATCTAAAAGTCCCCATGGAGGTGTTCATTTAAAGCTGATGCCGGCACAGTTTTTGCTCTTTTCTAGCCATCTGGTCACATACTGAATTGTCAGCTATTTTATCTAAACCTGAGAGGAAGACTGAAGGAGTAAACAAAAACATCAACAAAAGAAATCTCAGGGTCCAAAGTAACCACAACAATCAAGCCTAAAGTTACGATTTCTTCTCACTCACAAAATTCAGACGAAAGAGACTTAATACAAAAGAAACCCTCCAAAGGTTGCAACCAGAGGCTATTTTGAACCCCCTCTCCCTCCCCAGTCCATACTCACAGCTGTAAACACACACTGAGCATTCATATTGCCCCCTCTTCCCTCACACCACTCTCCTAACAATTAATAGAAAACACACAGATCCATTTCTTTACTTTTAAAACTTAGAATCCCAGAGGCTGGCATTCAAAATTATTTTGCATGCCATGCAATAAAACCTTTTAAGATCAATTTTTAAATGCGGATGCCTCAGTCCTACGCTTACTCTCCGTACTGACTTAAACAACAGAATGTGGAAGCTGACTGTCTCATTAAAGCACCCATATGAGAAAACTCGCTACAGTTTCTGTACAAATAGACAAGAGTCCCACTACATTAAAATGAAACCAAATCATCTTAGCAAACCTCTTTTTTCCTCATGGTCTTCTCTCTTCTCTGCGCAACGTTGTTCCATCTTACACACACACTTAGATGTGCCATAAGTGCTTCGATTAAAGTGCATAAAAGCTATCCACAGCTCTCCTAAGAATGAAAGAGTTTTAATATTTTCTGATCCATGTTCCTGCCACAAACATTCACCGGCAGTATGATAGCTCCAAGAGCAGACATCTGATTCTTGACATTTAAAGATACAATACTGGTGAAAAATAGTGACGCTGTATTAACTGCAAACAGCTTGTGAGGGAGTAGGTGATGTACTCCTAAAATGTATAATCAGAACAAGCAATAATTTCAACCTTTTGATTTTTTATTTTTGATTCAAAGCCATGAGAAAGAGGAATAGCCAGATAAACAAATCTGGACATGTTACAATAACTGGTCTATGAGAGTTTATATTCTATGGCAAAAAGGAAAGTAGGTTGTTTTCCTGCTGGAGAAAGTATTAAGGTACCCCAAAGTTTCTCAAAAGGGTCTCAAAAGCTTTCATAATAAAATAAGCAGTAAATGAAGGCAAATCTTGAAATTACAGAAATCAAAGAATTTGTATCCTGGTAACATTCAGTTAATTGACATTGTAATGCTGAATGCAAGCACCACAACATCAAATTCCCTATACCCCTACTGTGACTGCCTTATAAATTCAAAAAGTACACAGAAAGGTCTTATTTTTCCCACATGAAAAGATTAAGCCTGTTCCAACATGAACTGTTTCTTTGAAATACTGAATGCTGGCAAAAAAAAAAAAGAAAAGAAAAGAAAAGAAAAGAAAAGAAAAGAAAAGAAAAGAAAAGAAAAGAAAAAGCAGATTTATTTTTAATTTCAGCAGCATTCCCCTTGTTTGGTGCTCAGTGACCTCTCGCGAAAGTTGAAATATGGAGCAAACCTCCATCCCCCACAAACACCCGAGACAAGGCAGAGCACACTTAACAGCAATCAGTTCTCCACACTGTACCTGGAGGTACTGACATGACCGTTCCTGTTGACACGTCTCTGCCTTCACCACAGTCTGGTCCATGTTAACTGATGCTTTCTGGTAAACTTCACGGGCTCTGCTCACGGTTAATGTAGAGGACCAAGAGCTTTTCTTCATTAACTGGGAGTCCAAATTCACAGGCAGGTTTGCACAGGTAGAGCATTTGACATCATTATTGCTTCTGGATGACTTCACAGTATGTTCGCTAATAGTGTTATAGGCTTCCATAAAGTATTGGGAAGAAGAACGATCAGGGCATCTTCCCATGGTCATGACCCCACTGGGACCATGATAAATGCAAACATCATTGTCCAAGTTGTCATCTGAACTCCACCATCCTGATGCATTGGATCTGGGCTTACCTTCTGATCTCCTTTCTTTACTCTTGCTGCGCTTCCCATACCTCATCGTCTGCGACTCCTCTGGGCTCGCTTTGCCCCCGTTGACGCTCCCCTTGGATGGTCCCTCCAGTGAATGGGACTTGGTAAAGAGCTTTTGGACAGAATGAACCAGATGCCGGATCCTCCCTGGGCTGTCACTGCGGTGCTCCATGGCAGTCCGCTTGTACTGCAGAGTGTGGTAGCCATCCCGGTTCAGAGGCAGCTGCCGCTCAAACTGGTCCAATTTGGTCTTGTTGGCAGTTCCGTGGGGAACCAGAGCACACTCCTCCTTGAGTTCGTGGTGGGAATTGTAATGCCTCCGGGGAAACGTGCTGCTGGCAATCTGATCGCTGTAGGGCACCATGCACTCTGCCTGAAAAGAGTTCCTTTGAGTGTAGTAAGGGTGGTCTGCAGGATGGGGGTCCACCGGGTTTAACAAATATGGCTTCCTCTCCGGGTGGTGTGGCAGACTGTCACACGGAGAGTCACAGGCAACCCCATGATGATGACTACGGCTGCTAGATAATCCCTTCATCGTTGATGTAAAGCAAGTCCCAAAGTCATCTAATACATATGGCTATGCAATGGGCAGATCTCAGAGAAAGGCCTGAAAGAATGAAATACAACAGAAGCCATGAGATATTCAAGCTAAGAGAAAAAACAGCATGTGCACATTTAGCATTCGTTGTTTCTTATTGTAAAAATAATTGGAATAAACATTCTCTGATTCTTTTTATCGCTTAATCTTTCCCATGTCCAACATAGTGATACGGGATACCTAAATAATACACAAGAAAAATTATCTTGTTCCACCAGCTGGAAAGCAGATGCAAGAAAATTTTTCTGATATGAAATTCACTATTGTTCACGAATCCACAGCAAGATAAGTGTCACCGCCTATACCCTAAAACCTCAGTCCTGAAAACATTCATGGACACAGGCCTCCCAGGAGGCCTTAATTGCTCATCTGCATGTTTTCAGGGCCAAATAAACACATTAAAAAAGATCATGTCCTTAATGGAGCACTTTCTGGGTTACTTTGGGCCAAATACAAAGTTTGGTGCAATTACCGGGAAACTTTTCTCTGTATTCAATGCACATCTGTTCATGATTCAAGTGCAATTTTACTTGATCTCCAAGTTGTCTGCGTAGATTGTAAGCATCTCAAGACAGTATCAAAACATGATTTCTGTAAGCTCTTTTCAAATTAACAATAAACCAATAATACATTACACTAACTGTCAAAATGAAGCCAAACCAGCTGTTTAATAACCTATATGTTTGGGGTTGTTGTATTTACTGTTTACTTGCTCCTATTCACAAAAAAAAAATCTTATTCTGATAATGCATGGCTTGGTTTAATTTTCCACAAATTTTCAGAGTACTAAGCAGTGTTTAAATATCCCAACCTACTTCTACTATTATGGGAATTGGTATAGCCAAAACTTGCACGCTACTGTAACAGTGTAAGGGATTTCAACACTTAATACCTGATTGCAGTTATTTGGCCCTGAAGTGATTCACAATGTTACAGACTACTGATCACAAGTTGAAAATGGAAATCTTCATCACAAGTGACATAATAACCGCTCTGTTTGAGGCCAGATGTCCTCATTTCAGCTCTCACCACTAACAAAAGTCTGGATGCACCTGCTACTGCAACCTCTGAGCTACTGATGTGTAAATTATGGGGTTTCATACATGGCAAAACATTCTTACGGTGCCTCAGCTCCTGGTGGGCAGAGGACTCCTTAGAGGATGCACTCTTACACCGCACACAACTGAAATGGGAGTCACTCAGCTACTTTATTCCTTTCTGGCATGGCTAATCACATAATACTTTTGCAAATGTCACCCTTGAGATCTTCCTTGGAGTATGGATAGACATGCACAGCAAACAGTTTTCCACTATGTTCCTCCAGTGTTCTCTCAGATAAAGTTCATGTTTTAACAGGTTGTAGACATTGTACCTACTGGCAAATTGGCAACAATGAAGTTTTCTAAAATAGCATTAAGTTAGTGTCAGTCTGGAAAAGCATGCTCTGCATTTCATCAGAACATATTTTATATTTTCTTCTGAATCTGTGGTGAGCTAAAGAGGAATTTTTTCCAATATGCTTCAAAGCTAGTGTGGATGTCCTGCATTTCACTCCCCCTCACTGGATCCCTGCAATGCAGAAATTGTTCATTCTCAGGAGACCCTGAATTCCAAAAAAAGAATTTTCAAAATACCACAAAAGGCACTTGAAATATTCCAAATGGATGAGCTCACTGGCTTACCTGAAGAGGAGAATGGCCAAAGACACTTTTAAAAGCTGGACTTGTCAATTATACTGTAGTGACAATCCTTAGCACGTCTTAAGAGCATTTTACATCCCTACCAACTCCTTTAAAAATGTGATCTATTAGACTGTGTAATAGAGAAACATCCAACGGGATGTAGTAGTAGATCCATTACTTGGATCATTGAAAATGTGACTTGACCAGGAATATCCCGTCAAGAAGAATACCACTAAAGGATATAATGACCAAATAAAAATACTCAAATCTCTGGTATTTATGCATATCTTTCACACTTGAGGGCTTGGGAAAACAAGGCTTCAGCCAGATAATTTGTATTTAAATCCATTTACAATCATGCAACTGTCCTCAAGATGATTGATAAATTAGTCTAGTGTGCTATATAAGATAAAAATAGTAAAACCTTGTCCCAAAGATATAAGAAAGACACGGAGAAGTACAGTAAAGTGGGACATGCCCAGAACCAGTGACTTATTTTCCTTTTTTCATTATCTGAATGGGTATGCATTTTTCATTTTTGTGTACTGTCGAAAAAGAGTATATGCAGACAAAGAACCGAAAGGATCGATAATTTACAGAATAGTGAAGTCATGACAGGGATAGGGGATATCATGGAATTATTAAGAATGTGTAGTCTTAATATATTGATAGAGCAGAATGGCTGGGATGATCTGATTTATAGGCTGGGACAGAATAGTGTGGAATATCTTGAAAATAAAGATGAGCTTAAAAGATACAAGTATGGTTTGACCGATGAGAGCAGCAGTGTTACCAACTGTGTTTTGGACGGACTGGCAATATGGATGCTAAGGAAGATGTGCAAGAAGTCTTAAAAAGTGAAAAAGCTTATGAAAAGTGACATTTGTCTGTATAGAGGGAAAGGGACAGGCTTTCCATAAATTGTGGAGGAAGATTGGCTAAGCACTGCTATATGAGCTTGGATGACAAGTAGGACGGTGGAAGTGTTTAGGAGAAAAGATAACATTTAGTTCTACACCCATTTTGAGTCTGAGCTGTCAATGAATCTTCCATGAGGAAGTACTGGAGAAAAAAGCAGAAAACAGATAGGATGATCTGGCCAAGAGGAATCAGATGAACAGATACAGACAATAACAGAGAAAATATGCTTGTGAAAGCAAAAGATCATAGCATTACAAAAAAAGGAGGATAAAGCTTTGCAGGAGCAGCAGATTTAAAAGAGGAGGAAAAAAAGAAGTAGCAAAGACTGGAGAGTGACAGGAAAACCAAACCAAAACCAAAACCTGTATAACAAAAAGGAGTGATGGTAAAGGCTCCAAAACCTGGGAGAAATTGAAATTCAGAGTAAAAACTGTTTATTCCCAAGTCTTAGACTGGTGTATGCATTATGAGAGTTTTTTTCTGCTGCAACAGCATTGAAAACATTTATTTTATCATGTGTCAATTGTGATAAAAAACCATGAGTATTAACTAGAATACAGCTTTATTTTACCCTAACTATATTACTGCTGCTACAGTATTGAAAGTGCAATGAATTAGAAAAAACCCAAGAATGTACCATAGTGCACCTTCCAGGAAGGAAAGAATAAGTATAATATGCTCTGCACTGGAGGGAGTGGTGCCTTTCTTAAATATTTAGTGGACAATTCTTCTGCACATAAAAACCCCAACACAATTCCTAAATCACACTCACACCTCAATTCTGCTTTAATATGCTAATATGTTAATATATATCTAGAAAAAAACCACCCTACAGCCTCTGATTCCATCAGTATTTTTCAAAAAATATGCACAATTTTCCATAATTGTGTTGGCTGAGCCTATCAATCAATGTTTAGTGCAATTAACAGCTGGAGACAGGGCTATCTGCTCATGCCATGAATAGCTGAGAGGAAGCCAATTAAGATTTTTATTGTATTGTTATTTTTTGGCCAAACTAGGAACATTTAATTACTCATGAAATAAGGCAAGATAATTGATGAACATACTGCATATTTATAAACAGTGGAAATAGCAATTCCATGGACAGCAGACCAAAACCACTTGATGGCATAGGAATAAATGAGATGTTAAATAGATATAGCATTGTAAGGCTGAAGAATGCTTATTACTTTCAACATTTATGTTACCTCTGCTTTTGTTTTCTTGAGGATACCCTGGGTAAGAAGGATACGAATATATTCATCCTTGCTGCTAACATGGTGTCCCTAACGCACAACCATTTGTTGGAATAACTTAGTGGCTAGAAAAATGCGTAATTAATTCTTACGTAATTAAAGTGAAAATGCATGCAAAATAACAAAACCCGAATGCATAAATTACCTACACTTTTACAAATTTTATTTAACTATATTGTCTACTGTTGTGTTCCAAATTTATTCATAAAACACGTCTTCAAGAAATATATTCTCTCCCTTAGATATATGTGAAAACTTCTCTCTTATAAAAGATTTAC
This sequence comes from Fulmarus glacialis, assembly GCF_000690835.1. Lineage (NCBI taxonomy): Eukaryota > Metazoa > Chordata > Aves > Procellariiformes > Procellariidae > Fulmarus > Fulmarus glacialis. The sequence goes on from NW_009193090.1 coordinate 39,847, forward strand.
TGATGTGCCACGTAGCCCCTCCAATTTTATCTCACGCGACTGCAGAATTATGTTTTTTCCACTTTTACAGGAAGCTGTGAAAAACAATCAGGTAACAAATGCTTTCACTAAAATAATGCATACATAGGTATATAGAGAGTAAGAAAATAATACAGGAGAATGTAGCAGGTAGTACATAATGGATAATTAATAACTCAAAATGACTAATATAATAAAAATGGTTTATGGCCATGGTTTATTAGCGACTTACAAACCTTCATAATTTAAATGTATTCTATAGGATCAGTTTGAAGAGTCAACATTCATAATTTTCTCTTTTTTCAATAATCTGATTATGTTGTAGCAGTTCAAGATTCAGAGCAAGGCAAACTGCCATATGCACAATTTAATGCATAATGTAAAGTGTAAGGTCAGTAACTGCTAAGATAACTGTCAGAATGGCAGTGATATCCATGCCAAGGTGTGTAGCTTAACTATAAAAACATGCAAGTAAGATATATATGAGAAACAGACAAACATGCTCTTGCAATTTGTATTAGCAATATACAGAAGGAAGGCACTGCAACTATATTATGTGTAGTTACCAACAGAGACACCCTAACAGCCAACCCTAACCCTAACACCAAGAGAGACACCCTAATTAAGCGTCATCAGGACCACAGTACCTTAAGTCTAATATCCTTGCCTGCTCAGAAACTAAGGAGTGAGAGATGCTGAATTTTTTTTTTCATTAGGTGAACGTGGTTCTTCCAACATACCATTCAGTGAGTTAGAAGACGCTTCTGAATCCTCAGTTTTGTGCCAGGTCCAGAAACTGAAGGGCTGGTACACAGGTGGAAGGCAATGTAAACACATAATGTCATGTATGTACAGCTCTGAGTCAGGAAGGCACTTAATCACGTGCACAAATTGAAACACACACTTGGACCATATTGGTACTCACACCTCAGATCACAGCAGTCTTTTCAAAGAAATGCCGTGTTACTGTCTGAAGTGAGAGGACATAAAATATGCTTTTTAGCAGTACAGTTTGTGATTGTGCTCCCATTTTATGCTCTATGGTAAACAAAGAGAGGTTCTCATTTCCATATTGAACACCAAAGATTCTCAGCATTTGCTTATTTTACTCACACACTATGGGATGTTCCCAGGGAAATTCCTTTCCCTGATTCTCAGACTTTTACGAACACATGGAAGATACGTTTATGCTGAGAATCAAACTTCCACATGCTCCTCATGCAGCACATTGCTTTATCCCAAGGGTCTTGATATTTTGCAGCCATTCTGTGTGGCCTTTCTGTTATGTTACATAGACACCAATAAAAGGATACATATTCTAAAATGCATCTATCCACATGTTTTATTAAAGGTGTTCAGAAGAAAATGAGGTCTCAAATTATCTTCCTAATACATTTTGGCACATAATATGAAAGATACTGTGCCTTGGGTAAAACTCTCAAGAGAATGTCTGGCTTTTGCTTCCACGTCAGCAATCACACCAGGCAAGCGATACTTAGAATATAATTTAATCTTGAACAGTTGATGGGGAGTCACAAAGAGAAATGTTTTGGCCAGTAACATAAACTTATTCCAAATTCATGGGCAGATCAATAAGTGGGAGTAACTGGGGAAAAAATGTAATTAAACTCTAGCTGATCTGTGAGGGGTCCCTTGTGAATGGTATGCATACAGAAAAAACAAGAAGAGAGGCACCCCACCAACGATGTCATAAAAATGGATGGTTTATTTTTTCTGTCTGCATCCAAGATGCATTGTTAGTTTGCATATACTTGTGATGACAAATTTCACGTTTACTTTTGATGACTGTTTTCATCCATGTGCTTTTGGTGAACAACTGTGGTGGTCAGTACTAGGGTAGTATGTGCCTTGAAGGTTTGGGTTCAGATTTCTTTTCTTCATCTCTGTGGCTAATAGCAAGTTGATTCTTCACTAGGAGTGTCACTAAAACTGTAGTCACTAAAGGAACCTAACACATAATTAATCTCTGAGTCATATCTAAATACATTACAAGGTCTACAAGAATTCTAGCAATAATATGTCAGAAAAATTTTGACACACAGAGTCTGATTTTTTCAATCCTGTTAGGAGTGCAACTGGAAATAGGCAGCATTGCATGCAAAAATCTTGGCTCTACAAATAGAAATACTAAACTGTGATCATCTGTGATCTTCCACTCTCCTCATTTGCACACACAACTAACAGTCAACTTTTAAAAAATTCTGATCTGCTCCAGTGAGTAATAATATAATGCATAATTAGACTGCTCATGCCTTTTTTACAGTTTAGGATGCAGAGTCTCTCTGACCCGGTAAGGTTCAGCACATCGGTTGGAGAGCTTGTTGTGAATTCCACTGCAAATTCAGAACCGCCAATCAACATTTTCTTCTCCCAGAAAAAAAACAACCAGGAGATTATGTCTGTATAATGTGCATGTAAGATAATATATTAAATTGAGTAATTTGATAAATGTCATATAGGCAGTATACCTCAAATACAAGTTTAGATGTTGCATTTTATCCTCTCAGTCTGTAGGATGATGAACTTTATGACCTTAATATTTTTCTACACATATCTTGAATGGACAATATTCACTGTCAAGCCAGGCAACTGGCTTTTCTTAGTCCTATGCACTACAGTCCACTCAAGGCACACCACACCAGAGAATCCATACTTTTATTTCTATGGTGGCAGTGACAGTGTGATAACGTGACTTTGCTGGTCTTGACCAGCAATTCTCATGACTCAAACTGGCTCTAAGGTTTTTATTCCTTACTATTTAGAAATTAAGCTAAACATCATGTTATACATTTCTTTCTCCACAAAAAATCACCCAACTCATTTTAATTTAATGAAACATAGTTTTATGAGACTCCTTCTACAGCTGCAGTCTTACTCACAGACCTTGACCTCATTTAGCAGAAATAGAGATTGATTTCCTTGAAAAATGTTCTTCCAAGTACACTGTGATCTTTTAAGTCCAAGCAAAAGTGAATGCTACAAAAACATATAAGCATCAGTCTTGCAGATGGTCTCCCATCTTGGCTTTCAATTGGTAGCTCTATTTGAATGGTGTCACCCCTGAAAATCTGTTGTCAGCCACAGAAACTAATGAAAATGGAGAAAGAAATTTACAAGTGTCTTAATGGAGAAACTTCATGGAAACCTTACACGAGCTCTGTGAAGACCAAGGGTAAGAGTTGTGAAGACATTTTAACAGAATGACACTACAGGGCTTATTGATCTTCACAGCTGGACAGCCCATATGCTACCCCCACTAGCCCACCAGAAAGAAAAAAACCTGCAAAGCCTCCGTGAAAATGTCCCATATTGTAACTACCAGTAAGAACTTCCTGGAAAATCCACTTCATAGCCATATTGGTATTATGGAGCTTTGACTGTATCAACATATGTCACCACTATGATCACCCTGCCCGGTCATGGATATGTTCCAGGTCCTGTGTGCTCAAGCCAGGTTTCTCCAGTGAGGCAGTAGGAAAAGAGACGAGGCAAACAGTGGCAAGAACGTTCTGCTCCTATCCAAGGCCAATGAACTTCTACATGGGAGAAAACTGACTCTTGGAAGAAACAAAAGCCCCCTCTGAAGGTATGAGATAAAAAAGCTCAACAAGCAAGGTGGAAAGTTCATTGTGTTGGAAGAAAACAGTCATGCTTAGATCAAAACTTAATCTTACTCATTTTAACCTGTTCCTTCCAGCTCAATCTAAAAGTAAAAAACAGCAAACGTAAGCTCAGTTTGGCATTGAATATGAAACATTTGATTAAAAGGCAGAGAATAACAGGACTATTTTAACTGTTCCCTAAAACAGGGCTGTAACATTAAGAACCTCCTGAGTTTAAGGTTTAAAAAAAAAAAACAACTAAAAACTGAACCAAACCCTCATATATACTGTGGTATATAAATGCAGTTAAAGAACTTTAACCACCTTATCTTTGATGACTATAGTAACTGATTGATATTTGTTGCCACATGGGAGATGGAATGGAAATAATTTCTGGTTTTATAGCAATGCTATGAAAATGAGTTAGATTTGGTGGAAGTCTTAAGCCACTTGCTCAAATCAACTTGTCTCATTTCACCTCTACTGCATAAAAAATAGTAAGAAACAGAAAAATCTTCTTTTCAGAGGAAAACATTTACTACAAATATTTTTCATGCAGCTCTAGTTATGAAGAAATTGAAATGGCAACCATTTTGAAAGTGGACTATTTTTCACAGAAGTCCATGAAAAATGTTTGTGAGCTATGGCAAACTGGGAAATAATTCTTAATTTATGAAGAATGTCTGAAAAAATTACTGGTACTTTCAAAAATCTACTTAAGTTTATCAAGTACCTCACAGAGTACAACGTGACAGCAAAAGTAAGTGCAGAAGAGAAAGTCTGTGGGCAAAATGCTCTTCCCCAAGCATGGCACAGGATAGCGGCTGCATCCCCTCCAGGAGGGTATTCTGCCCTTAAGCAGAGGACACAACATCTCAACTTCTGCTTTGAGGCTTCATTCAATTCCACCTAAACCACAGAACCAGTAGCTACATTTAATCTATAAATTTACAAGAGCAATAATTTAAAAGCTTTTACAAAAAACCCGCAACAGTAACTTTGATTTTATTTGGATATGATTCTGATTGAAAACATTAAAAAAAAAAAAAGAGTATCTCAGATTTTTCTGCTATTATTTATGCGTGTGTAATTTGTTTCCACTGTGCTCATGTGCTCATACTTTTTTTTTCCCCATGCATTTTTCAGTAAATAGATTCAATGGTCTGCACATAACTAGAAACAAGTAAATTTAAAGATTAAAAAATACTTTTGTAAAGTTTATTTTGAACTTTGTTCATGTATGTTGAGGTATGCAGACAAAGAATCTGATGGTAGTAATTATGCTTATTCAATTAAGAATCAGAAAATGATTCTGTTAATATGCAGGTAAAATCAAAACAAAGCTTAATTAGTGTATACAGAACACTTCTAATGACCCCTTGCAAACATGCTAAAAATTATTCATAGAAATAAATTTTTTAGAACATGAAAAAGTGAACATGCCTTAAACATTTCAGAAATGGTTTTCAGAATAGCTTTTAAATCAGGAAGAGGCAAAAATAACTGAAAAAACTATTTGATGAAATTACTCATTATGAATGTCTGACATTGGATAGCTGAAAAGGAAAAATGAATAAACATGCTGATAGCTTGAATTGCACAGGTCAGCTTTGTAATGTCATCAAATTTAACTGTGATTTCTACTTGACTGACTGATTGATCTTTACTTCCACAGTTTGTGACTGACCAATTTGGTGAGGTTACACAGGATTCACTCTGAGGCTTCGACACTGGGAGGAATATAGTGGTGGTACCCTCACGTTAGGTGCCACCTAAAATGCTTGTGCATGTACTTCACGTACATGTTTGTAAGAAGCTCAGATCTGAAGATAATTTCTTCTTCACTGTATGCACTGTGTACAGAAGCTCATCACAAATCACTGTGCTGAGTTATACAAAATAGCAAATGAACATCTTACTGTTGAAGGATGTCTGACTTCATCAGCACGTTAGGCATTTATACGCTGCACGTTTCACTATTGGGGGCTCAGCGGGAATATCAGAGCACCAGACTCTGTTATTTTATACTAGCCTTGACAGAACATCACACATTGCTGACATTAAAAACAATAATAAAGAGTAGAATTAAAACTTTTCTTTATACATAAAGCGAGCCAGGAAGTCAAAATCAAGTAAAATATAGTAAAGAGTATTTCCATTTCACTTGAACTTCTCTGTATTAAGGAGTATTCACTGAAACAGGAAAATCAAAGTGAGGGAGGGAAAGAAAGAAAGCACTAAGTGAAAAGAAGAAAAAGGAAGTATGAGCTTAATTCTCTTTTCTCTGTGTTACTATTTCTAGCAATACCCCAACTGATATAACTTCATAGAACTCAGTGGAATTACTCCTGAGTGAGACCAGCATGAATATCATGAAAGTGAATGGAATGAACTTAATCTCTGCTTTTAATACTTGCTAGTTTAAAGTAGTAATAAAGAATAAGTATTTTCCATAATATTTAGTAGGTACAGTTTCAAAACGATTAATAATACACTTTAGAAGAGAATGGTATTAGTAACTCATCGTTTCATCACATAGAACTACCATAAATGAAATACACTTCAAGGAGTTCCTGAAATTTATTGTACAATTCATGGCAAATGATAAAGTGTACATATACTGGAATAACGTACACTTTAAGGTGAAATGCTTTATTTCTAGGTTCTACTGCAAAGCATCTTGTCATGAGTATTTTAAAAAATTATGTAATGCATTTTGAATTATTTTTAATTAAATTAAGCTCTAATATTCTGTAAAAACTGCCTGCAGACTAATATGTAAGTGTGCATTAAATATTTCCATAGCATTGAAAATACTTCAGGAAAATGGTTCTTTAAAAGGGAAACACCAGAAGCAGACTACTATATATATCAAACTGGTGATATATGCAGAACATCCTGATAATTCTTTGTTACTTCCTCCTCCTAATTTAATTTCATTTCAGGGTGAAGAGTGAGTGGATTCACAGCCTTTTCACTTTATTACATCTTAGCTATTCAACAGAAATCTCATCTTTCCTTTCAAAACATGAGGTTCATCATACGTTAAATGTCAGCATTATTGTGTAAGCTCAGGAGGAGCCACGGTCGCTACACTGTTTGCCCTCATACATAATATGAGGGTTATAAAACCCATCCATAATTGCTACTGTGGAGCTGCAATTTTTTGTTGACATAGAGTACACCTTATCATAGAATCATAGAATGCTTTGGGTTGGAAGGGCCCCTAAGGATCATCTAGTTCCAACCCCCCTGCCATGGGCAAGTACACCTCCCCCTGCCATGGGCAAGGACACCTTCCACTAGACCAGGTTGCTCAAAGCCCCATCCAACCTGGCCTTGAACTCCAGGGATGGGGCATCCACAACTTCTCTGGGCAACCTGTTCCAGTGCCTCACCACCCTCACAGTAAAGAATTTCTTCCTAATATCGAATCTAAATCCACCCTCTTTCAGTTTAAAGCCATTACCCCTCATCCTATCACTACATGGTCTTGTAAAAAGTCCCTCTTCAGCTTTCTTGTAGGCCCCCTTCAGGTACTGGAAGACTGCTATTAGGTCTCCTCAGAGCCTTCTCTGTTGCAGGCTGAACAACCCCAACTCTCTCAGCCTGTCTTCATAGAAGAGGTGTTCCAGCCCTCTGATCATCTTCGTGGCCCTCCTCTGGACTCGCTCCAACAGGTCCATGTCCTTCTTATGTTGGGGGCCCCAGAGCTGAATGCAGTACTCCAGGTGGGGTCTCACGAGAGCAGAATAGAGGACGAGAATCACCTCCCTCGACCTGCTGGCCACCAGGATGTGGTTGGCTTTCTGGGCTGCAAGCGCACATTGATGGGTCATGTTGAGCTTTTCATCAATCAACACCCCCAAGTTCTTCTCAGGGCTGCTCTCAATCCATTCTCCACCCAGCCTGTATTCGTGCTTAGGATTGCCCCAACCCATGTGCAGGACCTTGCACTTGGTCTCATTGAACTTCATGAGGTTTGCACGGGACCACCTCTCAAGCCTGTCAAGGTCCCTCTGGATGGCATCCCTTCCCTCCAGAGTGTTGACCGCACCACACAGCTTGGTGTCGTCGGCAAACTTGCTGAGGGTGCACTCAATCCCACTGTCCATGTTGCTGACAAAGATGTTAAACAGTGCCGGTCCCAATACCGACCCCTGAGGAATGCCACTCATCACTGGTCTCCACTTGGACATCGAGCCGTTGACAGCAACTCAAGTGCAACCATCCAGCCAATTCCTTATCCACCGAGTGGTCCATCCGTCAAATCCATGTCTCTCCAATTTAGAGATAAAGATGTTGTGTGGGACAGTGTCAAATGCTTTGCACAAGTCCAGGTAGATGACGTCAGTTGCTCTTCCCTTATCCACCAAAGCTGTAACCCCATCCTAGAAGGCCACCAAATTTGTCAGGCATGA
>NW_009193091.1:0-2176 GCF_000690835.1 Fulmarus glacialis
TCGGCCGTCCAGCCAGTTTTTTACCCAAGATGGACTAACAGGATTTTTTTCTCAGAACAGAAACTATGTCCAGCATGTACAACAGACTAGGCAAGTTGTCTCCGGATGGCTCTTTTCATGAATTCAAGAGCAAACTTCTGCCCTGTCTTACATAAGCTTGCTTCAGTGCAGAGGCAGAGACCTTCCAGCTCTCCTAAGCTTTGGCAAATGCATGCAGGAGCAGGACACCCTGTATTTCTGGGAGTTCTTGGCACTGAGGTGGGTCTCAGCTCAAGGACATGCTTATAGTCCATCACTAAGAAAAGGCAGTTAATAAAACACTGAGAGCAAGCTTCCATGTCTCCCGTTTCCCCCTCCAGGCCTTTGCTCTTTTCGGTAGGGGCGGAGTTTTAGAGGGTTCCAGCCCTTTGAACCTCAATGTTCTGTACGTCCTTTGAAACATTCTGTTCTTCATTACTCACAGCTTCCAACCTGTTTCAATCAGCACATTTGGTGTAGAAATCTGCTCTCTGAGTCTCAGTAAATATGACCTATCTGAACTTTTAAGATGAGTATATGTTTAATCTCAAGTTCTCCAGTCAGCTTTTCTACCCTAACCCAATTCCTCAGGGGATGAAGTGCAAAAAGCAGCAGCTAGTTTCTGTAAACGTCTGGAATTGGTCCGACGAATTTGGTAAAATTTGGGGGATTTGAATATAAAGGGTACAGTGTGTTTTCTGCTTTTGATTTTTCTGCCTCTGCATTCATCTATAATTTGTGGAATCACAGTTAAGTCATGTTATGCCACTGACATTTTTGTATGGTGTAATCATTCCTGATTGCCGTCTCTGCCCTTTGCTAGCTGGTTTCTGTCTGCAGTACAGCTCTCTTGAGAGACCACAATAAGAAAAAAAGAAAAAAAAAAAAAAAAAAAGAAGAGTACCAGCAAGGCACTTTATTTTCATCTCTGAATGTTTGAGTAAAACAGGTCTCCCATGGGAAATGAAGCCAAATGAAATGCTGAGATAAGTTAATATGCCACCTTGTCATCTTTCTTACCAATTTCTTCCAAAGCAACAGAAACTTACTCTCATCAGCAAGTCTTAAGAAACATTGGTTGCTGGAAGGGAAGCAGTCCACATTCTAGTAAGGCATGTGCCTCACCGTGAAGGGAAATAAAGGCATGATTCACATGGAATCTGTCCTGTTTCTACATTGTACTATGTGAACCTTTCTTGATCTCCTGGCAGGCCCTAGCACATGTGCCTTGCTGTTTCTAGTTATTCTCAGTGTGCTTGGGTGGACAGGTTGTGAAGGAGGCCTGTGCATCCATACAGACAGTGCATTCTGCCAATTCTGTCCTATGCTGGCCTCAAACAGTACAACAAGGAAACTGTTCTCGAACAAACTGTTGCTCATAGGGTGAATGAAAGGCAGTGTTGTGGCCTGGCACTGGAAATGTCAATTGAGGCTAGCTGGCTGGGAAATGTTGGGAAGCTTCCTCCACTCTGGCCATATGCCCACAGTTTCCACTGCGTTGTACTCCCTATCCAGATACCTGCAGCTTCAGGGTCAGGAAATCTGTAGACAATACCATCCTGGAGCCAAAAGTGTTTGTTACTTTGGAGGCATTGCTTAGAACATATGACCAGTGTTGCAGTAGGTTTTTACAAAGGCATCCACTTCTGTGTCACTGGCATATTGCCTCAGGTAGCATTTAACTCCAGATGGGTTTTAATCATTACTACAGCACATCTGGCTCTGAAAGGACAAAACATAGTATATGAAGTCTTTTTCATTCAGATTCTACAAAATGCTGAGCTGTATATGAGGTCTTTTCAAATATACTTTTAAACAAAAACACACTGGCCAGTCAACCCGATGATACTAACTTCAGCTGAATACCTGCTAGATTCTTCCTGAGGGTAACCAGCTCTTCAGTCTCAGCTGATTTAATCCCATAAGTCATTAGCTGGTGCATTTGTGAGACAGGACTGTGAGCAATGATGAGAGAGGATTCACTGACAGCTTACTAACAGTTGCTTACAGGCACTGGCTATACTTACGATCTTATGTAACCTATTAACACAGAAAGAGGGAACCAAAGGTGCTGGAGTTCACTATCACAGAGCATTTCTCAGCAGCTTTCTGCGTGGGATTCATATCACTTTAATTATAGAATCATAGAATCATAGAA
>NW_009193092.1:0-6466 GCF_000690835.1 Fulmarus glacialis
TTGCCAACACCCAGGCATGGACACCCGATACAAGCTGTCAGGGAGAAAGGGGAGAATCTGAACTTGCTACAGTGGGAAATATGGTCTAATCGGGAGAGGAGATTGTTTTTAAAAAAATTATGTTGTGCAGTACTATTAGATCACCTGTCAAATAAATTGAGGGCTGGCTAAATGATAGCCCACAAATAGTAGTTAGCATTAGTTAATCACCCACAACAGAAGGGTTTTTAGGGAATTTTGGCAGGATCAGTATGAACCCAGTTACTTTTTAATATCCTCATCAACAATCTGGATGTAAACATCAGATCAGTGTTGCTAAAACTGAAAATTGTGCAAAGACTGAAAACAGTTAACAAATGAAGACACGGAAGCAGACCAGATTTTTTGAATAGGGCACTGTGTTAACCAAAGTGGAGAATGAACTGTCTGAACAGTTTTTCTGATCTGACCCCTCTTTGAAGCATGGTGATGCCCAAGAGATGCACTTATCTGAGAGCTTGGTTTCCTGAACTACCTGATTAAATAATGTCTCCTGGCAGTTGACTGCTTTGTTCCTATTTGTGATCAAAAGATACTTACAAATATTGGAAGTACAGACTAGATAATCTGATTTTTTTTTCCTCTTTAGGGTAATTTCCTGTTCCATGGATGTTTCAGTGAAAATAATCACATTCAGGGAATCATAGAACCGTAGAATCATAGAATCATAGAATGGTTTGGGTTAGAAGGGACCTTAAAGATCATCTAGTCCAAACCCCCTGCCATGGGCAGTGACATCTTCAACTCGATCAGGTTGCTCAAATCCTCATCGAACCTGACCTTGAACACTTCCAGGGAGGGGGCATCCACAACTTCTATGGGCAACCTGTTCCAGTGTCTCACCACCCTCAGAGTAAAGAATTTCTTCCCAATATCTAATTTAAATCTACCCTCTTTCAGTTTAAAACCACTACCCCTTGTCCTATCACTACACTCCCCGATAAAGAGTCCCTCCTTATCTTTCCTTTAGGCATCCTTTAAGTACTGGAAGGCTGCTATAAGGTCTCCCCAGAGCCTTCTCTTCTCTAGGCTAAACAACCCCAACTCTCTCAGCCTGTCCTCATAGGGGAGGTGCTCCAGCCCACTGATCATCTTCGTGGCTCTCCTCTGGACCCACTCAAGCTCTTCATTGTGCTGATGAAGGGCAGAGGGAGAAGAGCTGTGTACAGATCCACTTGCCATGTGATTTTGCTCAAGGATTCAAACCCAGATTTCCCACCAATCGGGAGAATGATATGACCATTAGGTAACTGTGTTAAGGCTCCTCCAGCCACTGCTTCTGCAATTCTCTGTCCAGAAAAGTATATAAATGTGATCTGGATTGAGGGAGAATAATACTGGACTTTGTCTCCTGGTAATGGGTTCACTTTCTGAGGAGAGCCAGAGGCATTAACCTTGCTCTCCTATTTCTTTGTCTCTCTTTCATCTCACTCCATCACTGCTCATCTCTTCATCTACCACAGTATGTTGAGAAACAAACCTCAAAAGCAGAGGAGATAAAAGTTGTTCTCCTTCAATCTGATCACAAAAACAGTATTGGCAGGGTAAGGGTGGCATACAGCCACAGGACAGGAGGTCATCCCCACTGGATGAAGTTGGCAAATTTGTCCATGAAGTTTCCTTTTTCCTTCAGTTTGCTTTCCTTCTGGTTTCCTTTCCACAGATTGAAAACCAAACTGGCAGCTAGCAGAAAAGATGCTAGCTGACAGAAGCACATCAAAACATTTTAAAACTTCCATCCAGCTTTTGCTGTTTGTACATCACTTTCTCCAGTCCAGAGGAGCCAATAAATAAAACATTAACACTCACTAGTTCTTACATCTCTCCAGTGAAAACCAGAATCAAACAGAAATAACAAAAACTCAGAAAACATGAACATTTGTCAACAAAAGTTTGCCTTTGCACTCCTTTTCTATCTCATTTTTGGCTTTCAAGGAAACAGTAAGAACAGGTAACTGATGGATAGAGTTTGACCAAAGCAGCTTTACCTATTTAAATGTGTAGATGATGGCAGTGAACCACTCACTGGAACAGTCCCAAAAGAGAAATGTCATGAGTCTTGTACTAATTTAAAATTACAAATTATTTGTAGCTGGTAACTTACCCAATTTAATGACAAGAGGCTAAAACTGAGCACAAATTGCTGGAGCTATCTACAGCTATAGTCAAGATCGTCAGTCAAAAATGCATTTCACAGATGCTTGCTGTTTACTTAACATAATCTCTTATCGACCACTGTGCATTGCCACTATGTGTTTTCTTTTGATTTACATAACATGAGTACTTTGGAATGATATGTACACACATACACACACCCCCAAAAAAAACCCACAGCACATCTGTTTTCTTTTGTTTGGGATAGGATTAAATAAATGGTGATCATTAATGAATTTTTCCATAAATGCATTACAAATCCATTTCCTATTTCTCTTCTATAGGTAATTACACTTGTGGTCCCATCTCTATCAAATCTAGTCTGAAATCAAGATCTTGTCAGAAGAATCTCGTTAGACACATGCTGATGTGCTCTTCTACAGAGGAGACAGTTTATGCAAACTCCCTTTCTGAATCTGTTTTTTCAGAGGAGGTGGTTGGACTTATGAGTAGGGTCAAGGCAGAAATTAGGAAAAGTCCTTTAATCAACTCAGCCTCACCTAGGAGGTGGTGTTTGCTTTTGTGAATGTCCCGGTTTCCTGAGCTATACTATAGGAGTAAGAACACTCACCTGCTTCACCGTGGTGTTACCCAAACACCGTATACACTTGTTAGTGTAATAATAAGTATACACTATCAAGTGTATGTCCTATGCATTTTCTATGCATCCCTGACAAAAGCCCTGTACAGACATGGCAAAATAAGACTTGTGTGAGGCATTCAGTACCACAGAGCCTGATATCTGCACAAGACTATCCCTGTGCACTGTAGACACATAAACTGAAAACAGACTATACTGAGGGATCTCGATGCCAGCAGCAAGCTTGGCAGATTATGAAAAGGCAGGAGCAGGATTAATGGAGAGGCTGGAAGAGGTGGTATTTCTTCCGTGACCCATTAACTGATGCCGATGTAGAACAATTTCCTGAATGTGACTGGGAAGTAGCCACGTCACTGCTCCCCCTTCCCTATCCAGGTGATAGATGCATTTAGCTCTGGACTCAGAGCAATTAGGATCACTGACTAAGACAGAACTGTGTAAGCCACAGATCTTCCAATACAGTCAAACACAACTATATGCCCAGAAGGGAAGGATGTGTACTGAACTTAAGCCCTGTACCCACGGTATCAGTAGATCTGCATGGGCTCTCAGGAGAATAATATCCTGCAATCCCTAGATATATACTAGGAGGTGATTTCATTTCCACATCTGGCCAGATGCATAATTTAACACTCCGTACAGAGAAAGAGCCAAGTCTGAGGGATGGAAAAAATACCACCATGAGAAATTTAAAGGGCATCAAATATTTTTAGCCTATCAAAAATAGGAATCAAGAGTGTTTTGATTACAGAAAATAAGAAAATTCATGCAGGGGAAATATTAGATGCAATAGGGCTCTTCAGTTTGGAGAAGGAATGCAGGTCAAAAACCAATGGCTGGAAGCTAAATCCACACCATTTCCTGTTAGAAGTTAGTCATCATTTTTTGCAAGGCTGAAGATGATTAGATTGTAGCAAATTCCCCGCAGGAAATGATGGCTTCTCCATTTGTCAAATCAAACTTTGATGCCATTTTAGTCAAACACAGATAAGTGGAATCAATATAGGGCTATCAGGGTGAATTCTAATGGTAAAATAGTCTCTTCATTTGTGGATTATGCTGAGCTTGATTCAAGATGATAATGAGATTCAATGGCAATGCTTCCCAGTCTCAGAAGTGAACGCTAGCTTTCTTCTTTGCAGGCAATATCCCAAAATACAGTTTTAAGAGGTTTACGTATTACTTGTGTGTGGGCAGAGGATATTGCTTTCTGTAATGAAACGTCAACTTCTTACATGAAGAAGAAAAACACTTTTCTGACAACCCTTTTGTCTTGTACTGACTATTCAAAACCAGAATATTGTACACTACTCTAATGCCACACAACAGTCCCTCTGCCCTAGAATAAAGGCATCCAGTGACTGCCCTGTCAAACACAAGGCAAGTAAGTCATCCACAATGCAAGCTCCTATGCAATTTTTTGTCTCATGATTTATCAATTTAAGTGGCTTGTTCTTCCTTTGTGGTTCATTTTTAGTCATCCAGTTCACTCAGACTCTCTAACTTGACCTTCTTAAGATTTCTCACCCCTGCAGTAAGGGTGCAGGAACATCATTTTCCCATGGCTCATAGGAGAGAGCTGAGAATGAGAAAATTGCAGGTGATGCATATATCTGTCAGATGGCAGTAGTGAATGTTTATAAATCTTTATGAATTTAGAATACCCATTTAGAGAGTGACAATTTAAAGATTTCTGGATTACAACGAGGTTAGTGATGTGTATCTGGATCCTGCTGACACACATCTCCTATTACATGGTGGTTCACTGTATATAAAAAATTAACTGCTCAGTGCCAACACTTTCTGCAACAGCTGCTGAAGGAAAATCAGTGATGGATAAAGGACTCTTCTATGATTTCCATCAGAGAATTTAGAGAGAGAAAGTACCCAGATTTCTTCAATGACACAGTGTATATTTTTGTTCTTGTTATGCAAACACAGATAATATCATTAGAGCTCCACTAAACCTGATAAGAATATGCATCTCTTTTCCAGTAAGGACATCTGAGCTTCTCCAACAAAGCTTTTTCAGATATCTTTAACATGGACAGAATGCATATTAGGCTTCCTGGGGCCAAAATATTCCCAGTTAATTTCTCCTAGGGGAAATAAATGGCAGAAGTTCATGTCAAACAACTCAGAGATTTATAGTTGGAAGTCTAAAGGACCAAAATGATGTATTGGATTTCTAGGTCCACTTATAATAACCTGCAATGACTTATATGTTGTATTATTGGAATAGTAATGCGTGTGTATATATATTACTGATATGAATGAGCAGTAGATGCATTGCATACAAATCCACCAAGAGGACTAAAATATATATGTATCCATCATTACAACCAAAATGAGAAATTGGTCCATACTGTTTAGGTTTTTCCAAGTGCTCAATGAGAACCAATAAATACTTCCAGCAAAATTTGCTGAATGAGCTCTGAAACTCACTTTTTATAAAAACTTATACTGGAGTTTAAAGCACCAGATGGACTGCAACATGGAATACATTAGGGGAAGATCATTGTTAGCAAGGATTATAATAAATAGCATAAAGGAAGCTGTTATGCAAAATAGGGTAGGAAAAAGAAAGAAACGTACAAATGACAATCCAGCAACTTGCTTAAATGTCTTCTAGCTCAACTCAACTAATTTAAGTTTCATTAAAATGCATCTGCTTAATGTTAGGCTTTTTGTCTTACTATAAAATCAGAGTTGAAGGATGATCACTATACCTGTGATTTACTTTGCAGTTTCTGACTGTCCTGCAATACTCATCTTGTTAGGAATATAAACAACTAGGCACCCTGACAGACTCTGGTTCTCAAGTAGACTGAGAAGTGATCCTAAAACAAAAGGCAAAGTTAAGTTGTTTGTTTCTTCCCCAAGTCCTGTTTATTTTCATTTGTTCTGAAGAAAAGATTTCTCAGATGATATAAATCTGACAGTAACACTGCCAGAATATCTACCTCCATAGCTGTTGTTGTAAGATCATTGGAGAAAGTAATAATTAGCCATAGCTGAGGAGGGAGATCAGGCAAAAAAAGTGGTCAGGTAAGGAATGGATGAGGTCTGGCTGGCTGAGTTGTCACCTAAATCGAGCAGGTTCATAACAAGAAAAAGAAGGATGATTTTTGTACTACCAGCCACACTACCTGCTAGTGCACGCATCCCAGTGCCCAATTACAGTTTATAACACAACTGTCACTTCTTGGAGATAAGAAAATGTGACTCTCACTCATTTTAAGTATGAAAAACTGAACAGTGACTGACCTTCAAAGTTGTTTAGGGTCTAAGTCCTACTGATTTCAGGTTCAGATACCTCACATTCAATTTTAGGCATCTAACTGAGGGAGTTCAGCCAAAAGAGTAGCTGCTGTAGATATCCTCAATGGGTAATGTCCTGGTTTCAGCTGGGATAGTTAAATTTCTTCTTAGTGCTGTGTTTTGGATTTAGTATGAGAAGAATGTTGATAACACACTGATGTTTTTAGTTGTTCCTAAGTAGTCTACTGGTCAAGGACTTTTCAGCTTCCCATGCTCTGCCAGGTGTACAAGAAGCTGGGAAGGAGCATAGCCAGGACAGCTAATCCAACTGGCCAACAGGGTATTCCATACCATATGACATCATGCTCAGTATATGAGTAGAAGGCATGGTCCAGGAAGTAGCAATCGCTA
>NW_009193093.1:0-10415 GCF_000690835.1 Fulmarus glacialis
GGCTGTTTTCCTACTAAGTTTCAAATGATGTTGAAGGTTTTGCTGAAACAAGTATTTCCAAACCAAGATACAGACTATTCTGCACCTGTAGGTCGCATAATTTCACCAAAAATTGGTCAGTGCAATTTTTGCTCATGCTTCCATTCTTCTTAAATGAGAAAAAGTAAGATTTTTTTCCCATTTTCTCAGGAATTACACTTGCTGTACATGAGGAACTGTGAAATTTCATTCATGAGAATTTAAGTGTAAGAGACAATAGAATGCAGGGAATTTGCAGGATTTTAATTTCATAGCCATTGAAGACCAATGTTAAACCAAAACTGGGAGAGTGAAACCTGGGAGAGCTAACCTTCCTCACAACACAAATCTCAACCACGCTACTGAACACAATTTAAATTATGATTCTAATTATTCTGATGAAACAGGTATGTTGAGCCTGGTTTTTAGAATCTAAAACATGCATTTGATTTCCTAAATTAAAAACTATTTACCTAAATAAATACATACACAGATTTTAAAAAATGTCTGAATTCCACGTGTATTATATATACACATCAGCCAGCCAGTCTTTTTAAGATTGAGCCCCCTCTATACTGTCAGTTCTCTGTTCCCAAACAGGGAACTACCTTGAGATTTTCTCAGAAAAGTAAAATCAAGTTTTCAACCATGAAAGGTATGCAGATAAACCAGGCAATTGATGTTGGTTGAGTTAAACTCTGGGGTAGGTTTTATTTTATTGCGAGCATAAACCATGTTATTTCTGTTTTAATTTGCAGTTCTGTTTCCATGGTAATTATGGCACTGGAGAAAGGGCACAAAGACTTTTTTTACATAGTAAAAAAAGAGAAAACATGGTGTTTGTGAAAGGGGGGTGTGTGTTTGTGTTTTAAATAGCAATTTTCAGAAGCTGTACTTTTTGTTTTTCCTATTTGCATTCAGAAACCTAGAAAGGTTTGCACAATGGAAAAAAAATGTCTTCAACCAAGTATATTCTGTAATATTTTTCAGTCATGTCTCACAGTCAGTACTAGAATCCTAAGCATGGGCACAGTCATTAGTTAGATAGGAGACCTCTAGAGAAAATACAGGAAATTGCAGGAAGTTATACTGGCTGATGAGAAAGAGGCACGATTTCTTCTTTCTCTCAGTATACAGTGAATTTCTAAATATTACAAAGTAAGATATGCAGGACTGGCATCTTTTTGCTAAAAAAGACTGTGGCCACATCCTACCTATAACCACTTTAATTAATTACTGTTCTCATATATAATAATTTACTTACTTCTAATTGCCATTTACATAAGCTTTCCCCACCCTCAAGATTTCAATCCTTTATTTAGACCTTGGCCACATACAGTTGATATAAATTTTGGTGTGGTTGAAGAGGGCTTTCTCTGATGAAGCTGATGTGTTTAGCCTGTTTCTTTCAAAACATGCATGTGAGTTCCCAAATGAAAGGCTACTTATTTACCGTAAAAATATACACAAAATAGGTAATTGGTCAAGCCAAACTGCACTTTCATCATGTGGCAAAAGTGAGGGGGTCAAGGCTAGGACTGAATGTCTGCTAAGGTAGCTGGGGATCGCTTAAAGAATCTGTGAGGTGTCTGTCTTAAGGAGGTTTTCACTACCCTCTGGAGGTCACACACTCTTAGTCATACTCATCACTGTATCAGTTACTGGAATAAATAAACTGGAAGAAGTGAAAACAAACTCTTCAGGAAGATACGTTTTAACCATTTTTAAAATCAAGCTTGCTTGCAAGGTAAAAGCAACAACATGAATTGTGAAGACGTTCTGGTCATTAAAGACCAGGTCATTAAAGTTGTTTTCTTTCTCAAGACTAGGTATGTCAACCAGCACAAGGTGTGTAAGGAATTTGTTTTGCACCACTGAAGACATTGATCGCATAGGGACCAGGCTGATTTTATATATGAGTCTGGAAAAATGGATCCTGTCTATATAAATTCCCTTTGCAAGGACATTGTTCTTTCATTTCTTGTTCCGTATGTCGCCATGTCAACAGTGATATTATTTTTGTGAAGTATGTGTATATGTTAACTACTCTATGACAGTAAACCCACTGAAAGCATAAGTTATTCAACTGCAGTTATAGTGTATTATTTACATTGCCAGTGTTAACAAATGGACAGTGTTTTACAAATTTTCAGGTATTTGCTTATCTTTACATTTGTATTCAAAGTAGAACTCTGTTCTTAGATATTATTTTGCACTGAACTGGCAGAAATTTAAACCCCAACTGTGAAATCTGTCTGAAGTGAAGGCATAGTATCCGTATCAAAGCACCTAAATGTAGGTGTCATGTTTTTCCAAGATAGCAAACAGCCCCAGCAATCCTATGGATTACAGTAGGAAGTGGAGTTCCTTTAAAAAATCAGTCCTTTTTTGGGGGGGGTATCTGTTTTTACTATCTAAAAGCTACCATAACTGTAGGCACCCAAGTCTGAAAATTCTGATGAAGTAAGCTATAACATAACAGTAATAACTGTTATTAAATACATAAAGAAGCAGTTCTGGGGGAAAAAAAGAACACAGATCACATGGACTTTACTGTGGGTTTACAGAGGAAATTACTTCCAAAAAGGTCAGAACACAAGATGAAAAAAAAATCTGTGATTTTATTATTCATGCCATCTATCTTCAATTGTGGCAGTTTTTTCCACTGTGCCCTTCATCCAAACAATAGATGGAATGGACTTTAAAATAGGGGGAAAAAAAAGAAAAAAAGGTATTCTCCTGTACCCAAAGAGCAGAGTGTATTTATTTTAAAAAAAGCATGAAAGAAAGGAGAAAACTCTGCCCCTATAAAGGTAAACATTTTAGGTGATTTAGAAAACTGGAAGGTTTTGTGAATACTCTCAGAGAACTTTATGTTAGAATGTATGATAATAATATTATAGTAATAATAATATTATAGTAATAATAATATTATAGCATCATGCTTATAATTTGCTTTCCTGTAGCATTCAGAGTATCTTAATCACTACTTCTTTTATAATCAGAGAGAAATATGTTCTTCATTAGGTCTCTGAGTTGTTCTGCACAGTCCATTTACGGAGTACTCAGTTTCATGTTCAGGGCTTATGTACAAGCAGGGTCCATTAAGACTGCACAGCCACCCTCTCCCAACACCAAATATTTAAATTAAGATTAGAAAACGATGGTGTGATCTTTCTGCAGAAAACACTGTCCTTTCCCTGTGCTTGGCAAATTCTTCTTTTTTATTAAAAAAAAAAGCTGTTTTCCTTGGATCTGAGCAGCACTGCATACTCTTGAATATTTATAATAATTATATTTTAGTGGCAGAGAACTTGATCTTTAAAAGCTTTTATAGCTGCATTTCAAATTAGTAAAGTGGTTTAGGTTATTTGCAATGATAGGATCTTTTCAAACAGCTATCATGTTTAAGTATAGTAGTTACCACCCAAGACTAAAGTTTCAATTTTATCATAAGCACAGACCTCAGTACAATGGAAATTTTTACCTCAGTCAGAAATATTGTAACAGAAATGTAATAAAATCCAAAATAATTGAATTTTTTTTTGCATATATATATTTTGGTATATAATACAAGTAAAGATGCAATTGAAAATTAGACTAATTCAGCAGACATTTGGGCAAGCTAGTCTCAAAATTCTCTGCTGTTATCAATATGGTTTCAGAATTGTTCAGCTGTCAGGAAAAGAAGATATTTTGAATGGGAAGAAAACAGCTTTCTTTTTTTTTGAGTTGCTGTTAACCATAATAGTTTTTGCTTTACAGAACTACAAATGAATACAAATATAAAACATATGCTTTCACATCCATTCTGATCACTGTAGGTGGGATACAAGAGTTATGGAACATCATAATAAAATACTTAAAAATTCTTTTGTAAGCTTGAAGATTTCACTTATTGTTACAAAAGCATGTTCTTGTACAATTTTTAAAAAAGTGTATTTTAAAAATTTCTTTATTTCTCATATTAATCTCCAGTTATCTCCAGTTATCATTAAATCAGTGGCAAAATTAGTATTGCAGTAAAAATGCGGGATCAAAGATTCCTGTACTATTTTTTTATTTAACTTATTTAAACATCTCTTCTAAATTCTAGCTATTTGAACATAGTTGTTTAAGGTGATATTAGATCAAAATTGACGAATTGTCCAACCACTAATAATAGTTTTTGTTTCTCTTCTCACTTACACTTTCATCTTTCATTTCCTCTATTTGTGTGGCTAAATTCACTCTAGTTCCTATTATACTATAAGCTAAGTGATCAAGACATGGCTGAAGAGTGCTTACATAACTTCTCCCACTGAAAAGCTAAAGGGATGATAACCTTTGGCAAAGGATGGGTAACAAACACTTAAGGAGCATTGGTATCTTCAATACCTGAAGTGAGTTTGTTTTAGCTCTTGTCCTGCCACAGTTATACGGCAAGGTTATTCAACTTTAGCTCGAACGAAAGGGTTTAAATTAGTGTGATTTAAGTCACAGCTGAAGCAGACAGAGAATGCACACTCAGACATTTACAGTAACTTAGGTGGAAAGTTGCTAAATTGCTGCAACTTGGTAATGCTTAATCTTATGCCCATAACTTCATGCATGAAGCAGTTTGAACAGCTAAGTAATCAAAATTGCACAAACAAATAAAATAAAAAAAACCCTTGGCTTTGCTGTGATAGCTTACAGTTTTAACTGGTTTTCATAACTTGGATTTTTTTTTTCTCTTGTAGAACTTTCGAAAAGAAAGATGCATGGGAAATGGAACATCAACAAACTGCTATGTTCACAGCCAGTGGATATCACAGAAACTGTAGTCCTGCTTTATATGGCCAAGGCAATATCACTGGTTCAAAAAGTGATAGCACTTTATCTTCCCATACACTTCACAGAGGTCATGAAAAGAAAATAAATTATAAATCTCCATCACCACCAATGGGCTATCCTTTGGGCTTTGGTGGACCGTTTCCTGAAAAGGGCAGAACAGGCAGCTTACTGAGCCCTGCTTACAATGCAGAAGAAATCAAATTATCAGTAAGTAACTATTTTTCTATAACACATATATTCTCAAAGATCCATCTGTGGACCAAATGCAGTCTTGGAAGAGCCAAAAATTAGATCACCCCTATTGTCATTATTATTTACACAGCGCCAGCCCAGCAAAAATGGAAATACCTTATCCTAGCATAAATGCAGGTTTTCTGGAGATTAAACATCCCCTACTGGGCCATACCTCTGTACTAATAACAATGGTGATAATTACCTGCCATTAAGTGACTGTGAGAGAGATTTCTACATTTTAGCTCATTGCCTTCTATATTGGGGCACTCTGTTTCATATTGCCTTTTGTAAGGGCACTCTGCTTTGAGTGTATTTCCATAATGCCTGCAAACTTACTGCCTTAAGTGCTGTTAGACAAATCAAGTTTCTACAGCATTCGATTGATGGATGAAATTAGAGGAATTGCAGCAACTATTTTCTATGTGTTAACTATTGTATTCGAAAAGGAACAGAAATGATAACTGCTGTAATCCTTATTTTTCTTGAAATGAAAGAGTAATAGTGCAGCATTCTTTATTTCAGTCTTCATAGGCTGGAGATTACCAACCTCCATGACAAGTGGGATAAATCCCACTCTGCCTAGGACAACTTCTTAGGAAAAATTTCCCATAATTCTGTGACTTTAGATCTCTCTTTAAATTTGAGCTTTATCCTCTTCCTTAGTATCTTCTATTCTTCCTTAGGCCTCCACTACAGGCCACTATTTTTTTCCACTTGAAAACTTAGCACTTATTTTCCAGACCTCAAACCATGTCACCACACCATCATTAAATAATGGAACTAACAGATAAGTAAGAAATGGAGTGTTGCCATCTCTCTGTCCAGCTGTGATATGTGCATCTTTTACCCAGGCGATCCTGAACTGCAGGTGTGTGGCTGAGCCTGTAGAGAGAGAAGAGGGAAGACTTCTTATGCTTCACAGGAATTTTAAGTAAATGGCTATTGGTTTCTTGTGACCTGGAGTCTTCCTCTTTAAACTGCTAATCGTGAAAAGAATTGTTTAGATTTTTCAGGGGATGATAAACAACAATTCTCCTCCTCTCTTCTGTCAGAAGTGTCAGACAGAGACACCAGACCACAAAGCTTCTGTTTCCAGCCAGCCCAAGGAAAATGTCCATTCTGAGACACTTTTGCAAGCTGCAGGGAAACTATTTCCCAGCTGGCACTCAGGACAGGGTCGATGCCAAGACAGTTGACTAGATTATAAGGAAAACACTTTCCAGCTGGTATGTGGGCAAAATACATAACGAAACTATTAAGCAAGGGATAATTCTTGTACAGTGTCTAAGTCCAAATCAGAGGCATTGAAGCAGGTACAAGTTCAGAAGATCACCAAAATTAAATCATCACTCACACTGACATTGGATACCACATCTTTAGTGCAGAGATGATTCAACAGTCTATTACTCTAGAGCTCTGTGTTCAAATGGAAAGCCATTGGATCAAGGAGAAAGAGGAAAGAAATATACAATAAGTTGTAAACCAGAGTTCTTTGACAGTTTTCAGGACTGATGTTTCACCTAAGAGAAATCTCCAGTATGTTCAAAACTTTTGAAGATGTTATAACGGACCATTTTTCTGAAGAATATTTGTAGGACCAATTGAAAACATCAGAATTGCAGGTGATGTCCTGATACCTACCAAAATTACTCTGTTTGTATTTAGGGAAGAGAGAAAATAGTCTCTAGGGCTTTAGACAAAGACTTCTATCTCTCCTCCCAGTAGAGAGTCTTCAGACAACCTTAGTAAATGTTCCACTGGAGCTTCTGTCCTTTCATGTTCCGACTTAGAGGTTACATGTGTAGAGAAAGTCACTCCTGCCCTAGAGTAAACTAGAAAGCTCAGCTGTGATTCACTGGAAATTCCCATAACCCCAAAAATTCTTCTTTCAAGGCTTTTCAAATCTAGGGAAATACTCTTTCTCTGAACAGTACTTTGGGGTGTTCTGTCTTTCTGAAATGAACAGCTTCAGAAAATAGTTGCCTGATCCATTCCCAGTCTCTGGGAAGACTATTCCATAGAACAGTCCAATGTCCAGCTTCAACTTTAATCTTTCCCACAGAAAATAAATAAATAAATAAATTAGGCAATAAGATTATTTGCTGCTTCAGAATAGTCCATTTCTACACAATTTTGCCATTTCAGCTGGAGGAAGCAGTTATGTACATTGTGCTTCCCAATCTGGATTTTTAACTTGTAGTCACAAATACCTTCTCATGTTTCTCTTCAGACGATGGACAGACATTGTCTGTTCTTGCTTTCAAGACTTGGAAAGACAAGAAAGACTTAAGTTGTAGCAAGGAAAATTTAAATTAAGCATCAGGAAACTTTCTAACGTTAAGGATGGGAAATTGCTTAATAAATAGATTGCAGTGGGAAGCTGTGGAAATTCTACCACTGGATATTATTAGGAATGATTTTGACAGTCTTGATCCTACCCTGAGGCATGCTATGGTCCATGCCTCTCACTCTTAGGTATTAATATTATCTAGCTGGTTAGGTACTTAGGCCCTCTAAAAACCTTCCTATATGGCTTGGCAATTTCCTACGCATCTCAATTTTGATTTTCATATATGAGCAGAAGCATGTTGTACCTGCTGCCTAAGATGTATTGCAGTGTAGGGTTAGAGGAAACTACCTCCAAAAGCCCCCAGTCAGAGTGAGACTAAAATTTGCCAGACCAATTTCTAGTCTTAGTGTTACAAGAACTTTCCTGGAAAGTAGAAGGGGAACACTCTGGGATTTGACCACTAAATGTTAGAATATCCCAAGTATTAAAGCTTTCTTGCTGCCCTGCTGAAGGTGCATCCAAGGATGCTGGGACAACTCATGGGGCAAGAACGACATTAACTCTAGGCAAATTAATTAGGCAGTCTGTGAGAGAGAACAGACCTAGCTTCCTGAAGTGCTTCTTCCCAGCAATCCAGAGTTATTTCATAAGCACTTTGGTTAGTTCTTGCTTAAGGAGAAGACATATTTAGCACATATTTCATATGTGGAAATATGCATCTCTATCAGGTGCACTCCTTCATTTCCAGCAAATGATGAGGCAAAAAGGTGATTCTCATTACTGGTCTACACCAAAGAAATATGGGATCAGCTGACACTGTAGAAATTAAAAAGTAGAGTCCTTGTTGCCTAATTACCCAAACAAGTTAGGTTGAAAGCTTACCAATGAACTCATTTCTATCCAGCTCCAGTTAGAAAACCAAAAGACATAAAAGAAGTGTTATCTGAGGAAAAGAAATTCAAAACTAGGGACCATGAATCTCATCTTGGAGAATCTTTCATGGATTAAAGCAGTTTCTTTATGGTTTTTCTTCCTCAGGCACTGAAAGTAAAGACAATAAAGAACATAGTGAAAGAACAGACCAGAGGCTTG
Organism: Fulmarus glacialis; assembly: GCF_000690835.1. NCBI lineage: Eukaryota > Metazoa > Chordata > Aves > Procellariiformes > Procellariidae > Fulmarus > Fulmarus glacialis. The sequence continues at coordinate 8,450 of NW_009193093.1, forward strand.
GAAAGCAAAGCTTAGTTGCTAACAAGAAATGTTGCCTTTTAGACCTGTTTAGATACAGCCTTCTCTCAAAGTGCATAAAAAACAGTGCATTAGGGACCTATCTAAAATGATAGTGATGTCTAACCCTAGGGTAGGGAGCTGTAGGGAACCATGATCTGCTTATTCTAAGTGATAAACATTCTTCTCAACTCTGAGGAAATTCAGAAATGTCTCGTTTGGAGTTTACAGTGTATTTCAAGAAAAAACACATCAAAGTAAGTTGAAACAAAGGACACTAGCATTTTAGGAAGATAGCTTGATCATGAGGCCAATATGTTTCTAATGACAAGTCAGCGATTGTAAGCATTGTTATAATGAATCTCTGAGAATCTCTCATAACTTGATATAACGTTTCTGAAGACTAGCACTCATGTAAATCTGCTGTCCATATGGAAAAGCCCAACATGACTTTTTTTCTCTAGGTGATGACACCTATTAAATTCATATTCACTGGTATTCACTTAGTGAAACATATGGTGATTATTTAAGTAAAGCCTCCAAATCCAATGTCTTCTTCATAATACAAAAGCCGTCTTCAAATACTTCAAAATAGTACTGTCGACTCTATCATTGAATCCAAACGTCATAAGGAGATATATTTGTGACCTAGCCCATGAAGGAATAAATGTGCATGTAGCCATGGCATTCAAAATCTCAGGAACAACTCTTCATATGAAAACAATGATGATTTATGGATTTATGGATGGGAAATCATGCATGTGTTTATGAGGAAAACCAGAAGGCAGGTGATCTCCCTCCAGAGTTTCTCAAACATTGGAAGATTAACATTCTTTCTTATCCCTGCTCTTCTTCTATTGATAGAAGAGCATTGTGGCACAAAGTGATCCAATACCTTTGTGTTCCTTATTCCTACATGGCAAATTAAGTCACTTTTTCTTCCCTCCCCTGTTAAAACACTAATTCGGAGGGACTGAGAAAAGGAAGGTTCTGCTTTATCTGTGAATTTCATTTTGGGAGCCCTACACATCAGAAAGCCTGACTCACTCTAGAAGGATGGCATTACATTCAGAATTTATTTCTAGCTATCGCTTACTTGCTGTACTTTGAAAAGAAAAGGGGTTTCCTACGGGAAATGTCTACATTTAATTTCAAGGTCTGCTGCAAAGAGTTTGAATAGAGTAGTGCTTTAAAGCATTTCTCTAGTTAGTATCTTTTGACCTGAAAAGCTGCTAAAGGGCAGTTTTAAACCAGGCTGAAAGCAAGGACCAAATCTGCCCCTAATTGCTGTGGAAATAGGGAATACCCCATTCTGATACAATGGAGCCTAGAATAAAAATTTGCAGGTGTAATAGAATTGGCCTTTTCCACAAAACATTTGAATATATAAATCATTTGAAGCCAAGCTCACTGCCCTGGACTTCAGGAGAGCAGACTTTGGCCTCTTCAAGGATTTGCTTGGTAGAGTACCATGGGATAAAGCCCTGGAGGGAAGAGGGGCCCAAGAAAGCTGATTAATAGTCAAGGATCACCTCCTCCAAGCTCAGGAGCGATGCATCCCAACAAAGAGGAAGTCAGGCAAAAACGCCAGGAGGTCTGCAGGGATGAACAAGGAGCTCCTGGACACACTCAAACACGAAAAGGAAGTCTACAGAGGGTGGAAGCAAAGACAGGTAGCCTGGGAGGAATACAGAGAAATTGTCCGAGCAAGCAGGGGACAGGTTAGGAAAGCTAAAGCCCTGATAGAATTAAATCTGGCCAGGGACATCAAGGGCAACAAGAAAAGCTTCTACAGGTACATTGGTGATAAAAGGAAGACTAGGGAAAATGTGGGCCCTCTCTGGAAGGAAACAGGAGACCTGAGTACCCAGAATATGGAGAAAGCAATTTTTTTACCTCAGTCTTCACCGGCAAGTGCTCAGGCCTCACCACCCAAGCCGCAGAAGACACAGGCAGGGAGTGCGAGGAT